>NC_047669.1:39047142-39196977 GCF_011762505.2 Arvicanthis niloticus | reverse complement strand
TAAAGGAGTGCTTTCCCTTTTGTTAGTTATCTTCAGCTTACAGTCTGCTTCTTTCCATTCTGTTGTTTGCTTTGTTTATTTTTTCCACTATGCCATTTATTTCAGGAATATAATATTTATAACCCTGCACAACTTAAAAAAGCGAATGTGGTATTAAATAAAATGCATGTTCCTTTAATTTAAATATACTAAATTAAAGGACAATCAAAAACCTGTTTTAAATAGTTGGTACTTTCAAAAACATAATCTCCTGATAATGATCTTCATATAATCTCAAGTGCAATTTCTGCAGAGAGATTTCATAAGTGTTTTGAGCAACACCATTAGCTCTGATAAATCATGCAAACTCTGAAGGTTTGTAATTTAAATGAGAAATATTCATTTCAATTTTATGTTTCATAATAGATTTGCCAAACTCTTTTTGCATTACTTTACATTCATTCTCTATATTATCTTACTCTATCTTGGGAACCTATCAGGAGAGAGCTCCTTACAGCTGAGATCTCTGGGAGGTAACTAAAATATAGCTTTGTTTTTGAAAAAGCTAAAAAATATAGTTAACAACAACAAAATGTTCCACAAATGGATTCAACTTCAAAATGATGTCCCATTTGGCGGTCAATTTATGCAAGTTGGATGAATCATTAATCTAATTATACTTCACACTATTTGAAGAAATTATATCATTTAATAGGTTACCTGCATGTACATCCTTTGCTCTAGTCTAAGTAGGTCACTTTATTTGCTCTACCTTTGTCCCTCTCCACCATACTATCTAAAGCATACAACCTTTATATTTTTATTTTATCCTTAATAGGATATCAAATATATTTCAACTATGTAACTTGGACCTAGCACACAGGTTTTATGTAATCTAGCTTTAAAAACAATGGTATATTCTAAAAGAGTGAAAGATCTTTGAATTTATTGCAATTATTTTACTTTTATTTATGTGTATTTGAGTATTTTGCCTGAATCTATATTTCGTCTACATGCATGCTGTGTCTGTGTAGCACAGAAGAAGGCATCAAATCTCATGAGACGGAAGCTTAAAATGATCGTGAGCTGTCTTGCTCGTCTGGAAACTGAACCTTGACCTTTTTTAAGATCACAAACACGCATTCATAGTTGGTGAGTCTCCATTTAAAATTCTTATTTTCTTTGTATTGAAAATAGATTTGTTTTGTCACACAATAAACCCATTTTATAGTTCCCCTCTCTTCACTCCTCCAAGTTCTTCTCTACCGCACATCAGAGTCTACCTACTCTCTTTATCTCTTACAAAATAAACACCTTCAAAAAGTAATAATAATAAAATACAATATAAAAAGACAAAGAACAAAAACTAGCAGTATTGTAGATCAAAGGTTTGTGGCTGGGTTGGTGTACTGACAGTTGCTAGTATATAGGGGGTGGATACTTTATGTGGTCATCAGCTTGACTTTGATCTTTAATGAGTTGATAGGTACTATCTTCAGGACTAGGGCCTGTCAGTATATGGAGAGTAAATTATAATCTTGCAACAACATGAACTGTTTGACAGTTCCCATGGGATTTATTGGCCAACAACTCAATTAGAAATTATTCTTCTCAGTGTTGGAAGATAAATTTGGTATACATTGTGGTCCAGTTGTGAACTCGTCTCCCGTGTTATTTGTGACTTTATTTATATTGCCCTTATGTATGTATGAACATTAGAAAATTTCTATCAATGCTATGCTACACATGGCCATTAATTTTAGATATCTCTCTCCATATTTTTCTCCTTCATCCCATCTTCCTTTAGCTAATAGCTTGGTTATCACTGACTTCATAAGAAATAACCTCATAAAGTAAAGACATACTGTATGTGTCTTATTTAGTCTGGGTTACTTCATTAGGATGACTTTTTTCTAGTTCTAATCACTTACTCTGAAAGTTTAATAACTTTTTTTCAACAGCTGAGTAATACTCCATTGTGTCAATGTATCAAATATTCTTTTATTAATTTATCTATTGTGGGACATATATTTTGTGTTTTATTTCAATTTGCCTATTATGAGTGAAAAGCAATGTCACCATAAATGAACAGGTGTGTGTTTAAAGGATGGAACTTCCTTTGGAATATGTCTAATAGTAGTATGCTGGATCTTGAAGTTATCAATTCCCAACTCCTAGAGGGAACTTTTCACATGGATTTTTATAGTGAGTTATAAGTGTTCATCTTTTCACCATATCTTTGTCATCAGATGCTGTCATTCTTGTGAAGGGGGATGGAAAATTGCTAAGGAGGGAAATACAGGTAAGAAAACTACCAACAGTGGCCTTCAAAAAAATCACATAGAAAATTAATGTGTAAAATCTCCCAAAATACACATTTAAAAATGTGTAAAAATTCACATTATTAAATCTCCTATTAAAAATAGGGGAGAAAGTGCCCAAGTAGATCTTTATGCCACCAAGTAAAGCCTTCAGTATACAGAATGAATTATATTGTATTGAGTCATTGAATAGTGGGGTCCAAAAGATGCTCCGCAAACATCACAGCTTGTTACCAAGTGTATTTGTTGTTCTGCATAACTGGATGGTAATGCCCTATTGCTAAAGATAACAATTACTGATGTCATGACACATGGACCCATCAATCAGTGTCCAACTCAAAGCTGCACCCCTACTGACTATAATTCACACTGCTCAAAAATACTCTGCATGGCATAAAAGAAGAAGATTACCATCACTATTACCCAGATGCAAGCCATATGACCTACAACAGAGATCTGTTCTGAGGAATAATGGCACAAATGTTACAAAGGTAATCTAATCAACCACTTTTAGTGACATTTAGGCCTACTCTATGAGATGGAGTCCATACCTGACACTGCTAATGAAGCCTTCAATCTGAGAGTACATAGGACATGTTCTAGGAGGAAAACAAACACAAAACTAAACACAACAAAAAAATTTTAATACTATTTTCTGCTAGGCGAACATAGCACTAAAATGACCCCTAATGATACAAAGTTATACATACCTATAGCACTGTCACGTTCAGCACTCATCAGAGAAACTACTTCTTGTGCTAGGTGGGACATAACACATAGCCCCACAACTGAATAATATGCACAGTCTCAGAAACTTTAGGCTACTCTGTCCTAAAAAGGATGTCTTTATGAAGTCCCTCCACTCAATTCTCAGGAATTATGTGGAAGAGGAAGCAGAAAAATTTTAAGGAAAAGAGGTGGCAGATGATTGGAAGACAAAATCGTCTCTCAGATTTAACCAGACTAATATACATATGAACTCATGAACACTATCATCATGTTTAAAACCTGCACAGCTCCAAAGATGATGGAGTCCCAGCACTGAGAGTGGTAAGTAAACAGTGGGTCCCACCTCTTGCCAAGAAGCTTTTTTAATTAATTCCATTGTGGCAAAGGTAAGTATAGAGGAAAGATTATCAAACATTATCAAAATTTATTAAGAAAGTAAATTTAAGTCACACGCAAAGCTATGCTCAATTTTTTACTTTGAAGAAAATATTAAAAGCTTCCATTGTATTCATTAGCAATGAGGAAAGATGGAAGTTATATGTTTTTCTAATTGGTTAAAAATAACTACAAAGAATGAAATGAATACAAGAATATCAAATAAAGATTCCTTCTAATTAGTTTCTTGCAATGTTTTATTATTTCATAGTATGCTTTCCTTTGCCCTAGACACAATATAAATATATGGAGGTTAACATATGTATCTTAGGGAATACTTAATAAATAAATCTATTGAGTTTGAACTTAAATATTATCAATAGACTTTCAACACCAAATTTATTAATAAGCCAGAGTGCTAATACAGTTAATAAGACAGACCATAATTTAACAGAAACAGAACAATTTGTTATTTTAATAGTATCATGGATTTCTTTGTTCTTGATGTACCATAGGTAACTCTACAAAGATTTCTCTATAGTCTATCAGATGTCTTATTATAATGCTGTAGTACAGCATAAATTGGGGGTGTGCATGTATAGTAAATAAGTTTTTCTTTTTTTAACCACCTCAAGAAAAAATCTAAACTCTAAAAATATTGTTAACTTTAAAGCTAAAATAATTATTAAAAGCCTGTAGTTTTTCTGAGCCCATGTTTTCACTTAATTTTTAATTTATGCAGATGACTAATTTTTATCCTTAAAGTTTTATGCCAAAAAAAATCCTCAAAAACTAATAGTTGTCATTGAGAATACAATACTGATAATGGCAAGTAAGCTTCCCAGGTTCTTTCACTCTCATATCATAATAAGGCCAACAAAACATTTCAATTACTTAGTCATGTCCTTCGTGACCTATGTAAAAATCATTTTTATGCTTTGGCCTTAAACTCCAGAGAGCTAATAATATTCTCATATTAAAGTATGATGATGATGATCCAGGTATTACTGAGTCCTGGTAGCTACATGCTACTATAGAAAAAGCTATGGAGTTATATGAAAAATATTTGGCTGAATACCATGTAAATAAACTTCAAAAAGTAGAATAAAATGAGTTATCAGAACTCTCATAAACCTGAGAGTACAAAGTCAGGAATCTATTTTATTGTCTCTACCCAAAGTGTAAGCTGTATAGTTCATGAGGTATTTGGAACTGTATGTTGTTGAATTTTTCTTGAAAGCTATATTGAGTAAATTTATCATATTTAAAAAGAAAGCATAAACATAGGATATAAAATAGTGAAATGTTTTTATATAATTTAAAGTTCTATGAGAACCTCAACTCTCTAGTTACACACCAAATGGCCATTACTCAAAAGGTAAAATTTACTGCCTATTTCTTTGCTATAGAAAGTTAAAGGAGCAAAAAACAATACAACTCTTGGCTAGGGGGACAGAAATAACATGGTGACTAATATCACTGGAAAAATACATTTAAACAGATATTGCAACTAAAACTTCAACTCATGAAGCTCTATGGAAATTGAAGTATTTTATTTAGGGATAAAATATTAAAATTAAAAACTAAAATGGAAAATAATCATTTTTTGATTATTCATTTAGAAAATATCTCACTATGTTGCCAATATTGGCTCCAAACATATAATCGACTGTCAGCTCTCAGAGACCTAAGATTTCAAGTCTGAACCACTATGTCTAGATACCACAGTCCTTAAGGTAACACGTATACACACACACACACACACACACACACCCCACACACATATAGCCACAAGTATCTATATCACATATACCATTCCAAATACATGCACACTCTAACACATACACACATTCATATACAGAACAAGATCCACAGAAAATGTTGTATGTAAAAAATATCCATGTACTTTAGAACAAATTTATGATTATAATCTATGTGTTAATAATTCAGGAAAAGATTTATGAGAAAGGAAAATATGCTAGCATTATAAATTAACAGAGAGCTTAATGTGTCTCGTTTATATGAATTTTTTCTTTTATAAAAGAATAAGAACTCAAACCTCTTAAGACCTATCCATTTTATAAAACCATAATCTGATAGAAGTGGCTTATCAGTTCACACACACACATACACACACATATATGTGTATATACATATTATATACATATATATATGTGTGCATACACACACACACACACACACACACACACACACACATATATATATATATATATATATATATATATATATATATATATATATATATATCGACAGACAGACAGAAAGATAGACAGAAAAGAGAAGTTGGGGGAGGGAAACCGTGATCCATGATTAAGATAGTTCATCAACATTCTGCATTAAACCTATTTAAACCTTTAAATTTTATGGAAAATTTTTTCAAAAGCAATATAGAATAGAAACCATCAGCACACAAACAGATCTATAATGACTGCAAATGTCTCATCAGTTATAAGATAGAAGAGCAGTGTAATAAACATTCAGAAAAATAGCCAAAAATTCTCTAAAATTCTTGAACCTGTGCCTAGTTAGCCTGAGTAGTCAACTACACAGTTTAGAATGAACACAGAGAACCTAATGTTCTTGGTAGGTCTATAGATATATCAGTGATGGATTATACTGATTGGTCATTTCTGTAAGATGGTCTACCTTTTCTGGGCATCACCATTCCTTGGGGAAATGATCTGAGCAAATAAAGAAGCTAGGAAGCCTGATGCTCAGAGCTAGCCAACAAACAACTTCCCTCCACAGTTTCTCTTTCACAGCCTGAATTTAATTCATGCCTTGGATTCCCTCAATGACGTCCCTCAATGATGGATTGTGACCTAGCACTGTGACCCAAATTAATCCTTTTCTTCTTAAGATGGTTTTGATAAGTGTGTTTTATTATAGCAACATAAAGAAACTGAATACATAAGAACAAGAGTTGTCAAATATGAAAATGTATTAGATATTTTTAGAAAAATAAGGTTTGGAAGGAGTCCTCACATTCTGAGAAATATTTCAAAATTAAAATTCCAGCAGTAAACTTTTTATTTATAGAATATAAAATATTAACATATACTGCACTATTAGTATTGAACATTACTATATTTAATTTAATTGAGTTTAAATATACTTTTAAACAATATTTTAATATTTAGTACCTTAAAGAAACTAATTTCTAAATAAAGACAGCCAAAATATCTTGAGATTCATATATGATATATGCAGAAATAAAATGAGCATAAATTAAAATGCTGGAGGAAGATATGTGTAAATATAACATTCTAAGTTGTTACCTAATAGTGAACTGCCAGGGTAATCTTGAAGAGTATAGAAATACCATGGAAATTGTTGATTGGAAAATACTAGAAAGAATACTTTCTAACTAAATAAATGATATATAATAGAGTCATGAATGTCATTCAGTTAATTCACAAACACAATAAACAAAAAAGTGATATAAAGCATAGATAATATTTACCTAGAGTAGATAATAGTGTATTTGAATCATTGCAAGGAATAATTTTAATAAATATAATTAGCTCTTATAGTGATATTCAACATAAGCATAATTATTTATGTTTATATATTTTTGAAGATATTTGTAACTCTACTTGTATATATGTATGTCTAGGTATAAGTGTGTATACCATGATATGTTTATGTATGTGACTGTTTAGGCCAAAAGCAAGGCATCAGATTTTCTAGAGTCTTATTCCAAGAGTTTGGGAGATTAGATGTGGGTTCTTGGAGTTGTTTACTAGACCTCTGGAAGAGAAACAAGTCTGAATGGTTCGATCATTCTTTAAGTCTCTAATACATTTTAAAAAGACAGTATTTCATTTATAAAATTTATAGAGATTATAATAACAAATCAGAAAGTTGTTTTATTTATGGAACCCATACTTTAGTATTCAATTAGTTTTAAATCCAAGCATCATTTAAATAATTTGTTAATTATATATCACAAAAAACTCTTCACATATGATAAGAAGAACACCCTCTCAATTTAGTTGGAAAATAATGAAATTTGCCATAAATTTAAACTTAAAATTCTAGGTTAAGTCCAAATATAAAATAAGCCTTTTATTGTCACTTACAAAAAAACCAAAAACAAATGAACAAACAAACAAACCCCTCTAAATTGGGGAGAAGCTGTCTAAATTTAGATTGAATACTAATTGTTCCTCAGAGGTTTTATGCTGCTGTAAAGTGCTATTAAGTATAGCAAGCAGCCCACAAAGTCTATGCTTTTTAGTCTCTTAGCAAATTAGTCATTTATATCAAGTACATACAGAAGAAATACAATCACTATCAAAAGAGAATAAAGAAAATCTCTTGATGTAAAAAGAATTAAGGCTATCATTTGATGATCAAAAGATAGTGAAAACAGAAAAATATTCAAAAACAATTCAGTATAGGTTTGTACTCAAGATATTCATAGATTTATAAGCTTTGCATACCAAAGCAAGACCAATAAAGTAAAACATTAGAAACTGTAATAATAAGTAAGATTATTATAAGCTAGATTCTCAGTTGGGAATACCAATAGTGACTCTCTGAGTTCCATCAACAGGACCCACGTCACACATTTATACATACAAACACACACAGAAATGCATACACACACTAAATCTATTATTGTTACAATAGTGTAATACCATTTAACAGCAAAAGAAAAATGAAAGAGTTATTATAGACACATCTTACAGAATGAGGGAAAAACACTTCCAGGACATATGTTTATGGAGGTAAATAATTCATGCAATTGAAGTAAAACAACTCAAACTATATATCAAGGGAAAGACATTAAGACTGAAAAATGGACAAATTACCTGAGGGATATTTCTCTCAAATTAAAAAACAAAATGGAAATAATTTTAAAAAATGACAATGCCAAAAGTTATTTGAAGTAAGTATTCAAAATTACCAAGTATCAGTTAATGACAAATCGAAAAGAAGATATTCCTTTGAATTCATTCCTATTGGGATTTTATAAAAGACTCGTGTGTATTGAAGAAGATTTAGAGAAAAGTAAGCACAATTTTTAATATGAATTAATGCTGGTTTGGAAAACAGTGTTGAAATTTTCATAAATATTAAGGGTAGAAACATCACATGAACCCAGAAAGTATAGATGTGCACATATCCAAAGGGGAGAAAGTCAACATGTTGAAGACACATCTGTACATTACTGTGTATGCAACAGTACTTATAATAGCTGACACATGAACTAATCCTCTGTATTCATAAAAAAAAGAATGAACAAGGAGGTAGTATACAAATACTGTGAAATAGTGTTGAGTTTTATTCCTGGATGAATCTAGAGGAGTTTATGGTAAGGTGATTAGGCCAAAGAAAGACTGTGCTGTATCAATTTAGTTACATGAGACATTTTTCAATGCCAAACTGAAAACACTTAAATTTAGACCATCAATTTCCAGTATGAAAGGGTGAAGTAAATGTAGATGTGCCAGTCAAATGGAGTGTTGATTCAGTTGGATAGGATGAATAAATTAAGATGTCATAAAACATGGAAAATGTACTTAATAAGTAATTGCTATATGAAATTTATAAGAAGAAAATGTTTTAAACATTTCATCTCAAAAAATATAAGTGTATAATGTAAGGAAAACATCACTTTGTTGGGTCTCTGCAAACTCTATGGACAGCAGAATGTTGATCTGCATGAGGCAAGAAGGAAGACCATTTCAGCATGACTCAATAGCTTATATTGGTTCAAAAGTCTATAGACATATTTAATACACTAAAATTCGGACTAAATCCTGGCTCAAAACAATCCTGTGTGCACAATAAGACAAAATTACATTCACGATTTTAAAATTATATGTGTGTGTATGTGCATGTGTGTGTGTGTGTGTGTGTTTGTGTGTGTCACATACTCCATGAAGGTGGGTTCTAAATATGAGTTCCATAAGTAAATTACATGTGCCTAAGGGCCTCAGTGAGGATCCGGTGTAGTGTCAGTCATACAGTTAGCACAGAGATCATCTAGGTTTTTAACAAACTCTAGTTCAGTTTGTAAGAATCTGGGGAAACCACTGGTCATACAGAGAGTGCAAAGTTATTAATTAATTTCTTTCATTTCTAGTCTTCTGGGCAGAAAAGAGGTTATACATTGTTTATTTTGTAGTGACAACATTTCATGTTTAACATTTCTGGGTTCCCCTGTTCTTTCTGTGTGCACAATCACTTTGTAATCTCTGTATAATTTGATTTAATAATCAAACAATGTGAACATATTTCATCTGTATTGCATTCCGTAAGTATGTGCAATTTTATATAGATATACACTGATACAATTTCTGCTGTGGCAATACCTTGATAAGTCAATCACTAGACAAAATCAAAACAAATACACCTAGAATTAGATTGGTCTACCATATGTTAAGCATGGCTGAGAAACATGTACTAGCATATAGTTGTGAAGGAAGGTCTAACATAATTTTGATTTCCTAATAAAGTATTAAGTTCTTTCTTCATATGTATAGTTATGTATTATCTAAGCAGATGGTCTACAAAAATGCCAAACATGACATGGAAAATGTACTGGCACCACAGAAATATGTAGATTACCTTGTAAAGTATCTTATCTACCAACTGTCATGACTCTTATTGTCAGGCTGGCTAATTGAAAGCTGTCACAACTTCACCCCTACATGCCTCATCAAAGAAGCTTCCTTCTTTAGGAAAACCAGCAACCAATCATGAAAGACATAACTAGTCAAAACTCAGAGAAGAACTGACTCTGGGTACATAGCCCTACTTGATACATATGGAATACAATTTCTACCTTCAAGTCTCAGGGTTCTACATGGAAAAGGAGACAGAAATATTCTAAGAGCAAGATGACTAGTAAGTCTGCTGCTATATTGTGTATTCCAGCTATAACAGGGGAGCTACAATCCTGAAATCTCAGTAACATGACTGCCTAAACAAGAGCTGAACCATTCATCACCGTTGGACAAAACAATGTAAACAAAGGAAATTGCAAAGGGCTTCACCTGTGGATGAAGAGCTAAAAGAGATTAACAAGTGCTTCAAAAGTGATAATTGGTCTTCCTCAGGGATGAGTGATTGGAGGGCTTGTCCAATAAATACTGATCATTCGGCCCTAGAAGGCAGGAAACATTGAACAGATGTACTAGATGTACTTTATAGTTATTTGTCTATTTCTATATGCCACAAACATGGCTGGAGAAGGGAACCCTGGAATTATGCAGTGAGGAAGGTATGAGAGGAAAGAAGGGAACAGATGTAGACTGCATGTAATTACAATTTTAATTAAATAAAAATTAACAGAATAAAAATCGCAATTCAAAGCAGTTTCTACATATTATTCCGTGTTTGTGAAAACATAAAAAAATCACAAAATCTTAAGCTGGCTTTCTTCCACTATAAGCTGGAAATGGTATGTGTAATGAATAAGACAAACATAAAGCTTAAAATAGGCAAGTAACAAAATTATAACATAAAATAATCAGATATAAATTAAAGTTTAGATTAAAAATATAAATAAAGCTTTCTTTGTATAAAAATCTGTAATTTATCTTTAAAATTTGTAAACTGTTGTAGAAATTTTAATCCCCATCTGGGGTTTCTATACTGCCTTTGACCATTAGAGTTCCCTGATAAAAGACACACATATCCTTTATATTTACAATATGCCTTAATTAGCAGTAGAGCTGGGGAGATATATACCTTTTATGCTATTAAAATCTATTTCCTATTGATAACCCCAAGTTATTACTTGCTTTGTTTCATCTGGGCTGCTCTTGACTCCAATTGGCCAGCCCTGGGGCCACGTTTTCTAGACTCCTTAGCCATGAGGACCTTCTTTTTCTACCAACTTCCTCCTCCTCATGTTTCTCCTCCAACCCCCAAGGCATGGAACTTTAAAATCTGCCTATGTCAATTCTTCTCAGCTATTGGCTGTCAGTATCTTTATTGAGCAGTCAAAAATAACTTGGGGGCAATGTCACATAGCATCATGTGTATCTATGTGCAGATTCTCCTCTCTGGGGCAGCCAGGTCTTGAGGAAACAATATTAGCGTTGGACTACAAGCAGCATCAGGGAAACCTACTACAGTAAGCCTTAGCTTTCTGGGAAACTTTTGTAGTTACTTGACTGGTGGAAGAAAATTATATTCTCTAATGTTTCCTATAAGTATGGAGAGTTGAGTCAGATGCTAAGAGCACTGGCTGTTCTTTCAGAGGACACACATTAAATTCCCATAATCTATATGGATGATAACAAACCCCTGTAACTCTGCAGAGCCAGGGTTCCCAGTTCCCTCTTCTGGCCTCCCTGAACACCCAACATGCATATAGTACATGCTGGCAAAAACACTCAAAAATATAAAATAAAGTTACAGTGTTTAAAAACTGTCTCATGTACTATATGTCTCTCTTCTCTTTCTTTTCTTCTTTCTTTCTTCTTTCTTTCTTTCTTTCTTCTTCTTTTTTCGAGACAGGGTTTCTCTGTGTAGCCCTGGCTGTCCTGGAACTCACTCTGTAGACCAGGCTGGCCTCGAACTCCGAAATCCACCTGCCTCGCCTCCCAAGTGCTGGGATTATAGGCGTGTGCCACCACTGCCCCGGCCAATATGTTATTTTTCAAAATACATTTAAGTTAAATTGATGACATTTATTGGAAAGTTGGATAATATAAATAAGACTTTGTATTAATTAATTGTTGTTAAATATTTAACCATTATAATTTTAATTAAATTATAGCAAATTATTTAAACTATAAATTTAATGAGTAATGTATTTTCTCTCTCTCTCTTTCTGAGAGAGAGAGAGAGAGCATGGGCATGTGCACATATGCATATGTACATGTTTGTGCATGTGTGTGATGTGTGTGTGTGTGTGTGTGTGAGTCTATGTAAAATATGTAATGTGTGTTTTTATGTCATACTTTAGAGTGTACATGAACACATTCTATTTGATGTCAGAGAACAATATTTAGGTTTCATTCTTGCTCTTCTATGTTGTTTGAGCTGACCTCTTTCTGACATCTTATCCAAATTTAGGGACTCTTTGCTCATTTTCTTTTGATTCTTGTCTCTGCCTCTGTCTTTCAGCAATGATGTACTGACTATTACATATATTTGGGTTCTTGTGTGTAGCTTTTACATGAGTTCTTGGTAAGTGTAGCTAAAATTTTTACCCACTGAGGCAACTCAACAGTCCCTAATCAGTGCAAATATATCTGCATAGTCATTACCAATAACAAAATACAGAACACTATTTATAATTAATAATTATTATTCAAGGTTAATAATCATGGGAGTTAATTTTTATAGTGTCAATCACAAAATATTTCATTACCTTAAGAGAATAGAAGGAAAAATTCACATTCAAATGATACTTATAAATTTGAAGCTGTTCAAAATAATTTTTTTGTAGTATGCATTTAATTTTGTAGTTGGTATTTAAATTCTGGTATTACATGTACTAAATAATTTATTCTCAAATCAATATGATATTTTCTTGCTGAAATAGTTTTCAATGGACTGTTAATGATTTTATATTTGAATAATGTAGTTTCTTATGAATTTTTAACTCCAATTAGGGCACTGATGTTTCAAGATTACAACCCCATTATGTACCTATGACAGGGGCTTGATGGAATGTTCTTCTCTGTGTTCAATTCACAGGCATAAGCTTATGACATTATTGATGGCCTTAAACTGACCACAGTTATATTTTTCCTACCAAATATATTATTATTATTTTCCTCATTTTCTAACAAGTATTATTTGTATAATTTTGATGCTGTATATCAACTGTGTTCTATGAGTTCCAATGATGATGAGTAATACTTCCAAATTATTACAAAGATGTTTAAATTTTTTCTAGAGAAGTAGATGTCTCTAAAATGAATATATGCCAGAAATTCAATTTTGGTACTTATTTATTTAATTTTTACATCTAAAAAAACTGCTCACTCACATAATCTCTTTTGCCGACTTTCTTCTGAGAGGGTGTCCCCCCTTGGTATCCTCCATCCTGTCACATCCAGTTTCTGCAGGGTTAGCCTTATCCTCTTCTACTGATGTCAGAAAAAGCAGTCTTGTTGGAGAACATATTCTATAGACAGTCAACATCTTTAATGAGAGCCCTACTCTGGCTGTTGGGGGATACACATGGAGAGTAAGCTGCTGTGCATCTGCTACATATGTTCCTGGGATCTCATTCCAGCCTTTGTATACTCTTTGGTTGATGTTTCTGTCTCAGACAGCACCCAAGAGTCCAGGTCCATTGACTCTGTTGATCTTCCTGTGGAGTTCTTATTCCATTCAGGGCCTTCAATCCTTCCCCACAGCCAAACATTGTTACTTCTAAAAATTATGAATCAATTATTGAGATGTATCATTTTAAAAGTTTTCCACTAGATAGTTGAAAACAACTTTATAAGATTATGTTTTTCAGGTAGAGCAATTAAAGGGATAACATGAAGATATTTGAGAAACTATAAAGAAAGATAAAAATACAGCTGTCATTTACAAATTTGCTTCATATATAATTTTCTGTGGTGAAAGGCAGAAAGAACACAAGGATGTAGAAACACTGTTATATTAATTGGTTTTATTTTTAATGGTATTGTGGGAATATAATTAGATATAGAAATCAACAGGCAATATAGCACCTCTCCTCAGAAAACAAAACAAAAAACAAAACAACAATAACAATAACAAAACAGTTTCATGGAAGCAGATATCTCTGAACAGATCCACAGAGAATAGCAAATGACACAAAGGGAAAAGAATGAAGAAACAGTTTCCACAGTACTAGTAACATAAATGAGATTTAAAATCTGTGTATAAAACAACAAACTAAGATATATACCAGTCAAGGTTTTAGAGATCATAAGAATGAGAATGTGTGGCTCATCAAGTGTCTAACTGGGATCATAGCAGTTTTTATAGATGTCTAGGACACAGTTTCCATGTTAAGACACAAGAAAAAAAATGTTAGGTCAAGCTCTATGTAGAACTTCATGTAGGAAGTTAAGAAGTAAATGCATTGATGTTCAGACACAGCTCCAATCAGAGTCCTAACATCCCCTGATCTTAGTAATGCGTGCCAAAAAAACATGATCCCAGTTACATGGAAGGGAAAGCTGATTCAAAAGATGAATTTTACAAGTAACCATTACAAATCCGTGCTTTACCTATATGACATTTGAGAATAATGGCAAGAGTTTTTGTAGGTGAAGAAAAGAAGGTATATATCTTCCCAGAGTCAACTGAACTTGACCAGGGTAAAGTCTCTACAAAGTGGGTTGTAATCTTAATCTAGACAAGGTTATTTCTTCTTTAACTGGGAATAATATTTCCTCAAGTTATTTGACATTTAACTAAGGTAACATCTAAATCTGTTTAAACTACTAATTAGATACATTCATTTCTCTTCTCTTAAAATGTTTTCCTTATATTTTTATAGATGAAAATTTTTCTTTTATTGTAAAAGCAATAAATATATTTTACCTCCACTGAACAACTCTAACGGTGACCTGCAACATGTATTTTTGACTACTACTGATTTTAAAGCAGCAAGACACTTCAACTTATGCTTTCCTTAATTTATTTGATGTCCAAAGCAACACTGGGGCTCAGGTTTCTCTGAACACTGCCTCATTAATGCATGCTGATGTGAGATTTTTTTTTCAAATAACACATATTATTCTGTATTTATCTTTGCTTTCTAAAATCATCTGTCAAATATAACTGCCTCTATGTGATTGTTCTTATCATTCAATCAGATTCTACCCTATGTTATTTAATAAGAACTTATTTCATTGTCTATGCATACCAGTTCAGAATTCTTTCTATTTAATATGTTCTGCCATATTATTCTTTTTAAATGCATGAATACAAATATACCCACATAAAGTTGTACAAATATGTGAAGATAAATGCAAATTGCTGAATATTTTGTTGTTTGTGAGTATATGGTTTCAGTTCTAACCATTTTTTATTAAATAACTAATTAGAACCCTGAGAAAAGAATATTTTCCTTATTGGAGTTATCCTGATTGATTACCAGTAACTGTCTGTCTAGGGCTTGGGTGCCAATAAGATTTTCCAGCATATGCATTAGAATCTATTCTGATGCTGTCATTGTTCTGTTTCCTTTCTTAGTGCAGTCATTCGTAGAAGAAAGAGTTTCAAGCAGGACTTTTGGAATTCCACATCTTAACCCCCGACCCAGCCACTTACATTATGTTCTCTGGGCCATAGAAGTAACATCTGCACTGCAGATGTCTAAATTTCTAATGTGGCTGGTCTCCCTATGCTCTATTCGTGTATGCATCTGGCTCAGTTGTGGTATTCTGCATTGGTTTCCATTTGCTACAGAAAAGCGTCATTGTGAAGTGATGTAAGCTGGTCTTATTTATTGGTATAAGGATGAGAGTTAGACTGTAGCTAGGACTTAGGCTGGTGTTGCAAATTGGCAGAAGTAGATTCTCTTCTGGGATCCATGACTCCGTTAGTTCCGGATTGTTGACTAGGTCTCTGTTTCAGCAATAATTTTCCTTCTATTGAGTAGGACTTATGAACCAATTTTCTAGCTATTTGTTACCATTAATATATGAGTGCTGTTACTGTATTTTTAGGGATTATCTTCATATTCTAGTCATTGCTGTCATTTGTAGGTGTCAAAACTGAATATGATGATTAATTTCTTCCCTTTCATGGCATTTTCCACAGTGATAGAATGTATTATGAAAATTAGACTTCAGGAAGGGGTCTAGATCCATGTAGAATATCCAGAGTCCTGTGTCTGAACAAAAGAATTTACTTTTAAACTAAAGGTATAAGCAAGGGCAACATCTATAGCCTGCATTTAGTCTGTACTGTGCAACTACATGAAAAGAGAATAATCATGCCTGGTACTCAGATTTGGTTCTTGTGCAGATATGGTGTGTGTGTGTGTGTGTATGTGTGTGTGTGTGTGTGTGTGTGTGTGTGTGTATGTCATTTTGTGTGGGTTTTCATTCATGTGTTTATTATATATCATTTAATAAATTTATTATAATATATAATATATAAATTTATTAAATATAATAAATTTATAAAATATATAAAATTATAGAAAATATTATATATAAATGCAAACTAATTAGATCCTTGAGGCTTTATATGACAACTTTGGGATTATTTGTCTGTCACACTTCTATATTGACCACATTCCCTCCTACCCCAGTAGACAACGATTTTCATTTCCTCCTTTAAATCATCTGTAGATTGCGAATCCCCTGTCAAGCCTACTCCTATCATGGCTCCTTTATACCTTCCTCATGTCAGCATTTACTCTATGTTATATACATACATCTAAGAATTTGGAACTTTGAAAACTAGATGAGAGAGCCCTATAATATTATAACCTCTTAAATTTCCTGGAAAAGGAAACAACCATTTAGCAAACAAACAAACAAAAACTTTTTCTTTTATTTCACACTATTATCTTTTTCTTTATCTCACATAATTTTCTTATTTGGTTAAATAATCCATTTCAAAAGTTTTCAGTTATTTGTTAATGGTTTTAAACAGTAAGATTTGCTAAAATTTAAGGTGTTTAGAGTTTTTCTACTATTTTTAATTATGAATTGAATCATACAATTTGCAATTGTCTTGGAGAGGTCAAGAATTTTATATGAATTGAATGCTAGGTTGTTGGCATCACTATTTCCTGCACCTGACTGAACATTAATCTTGTCCTTCAATCCCTGAAACACCTTTCTTTAATCATAAAATCATGACATTTTAAAATAAAAGACCTAAACCAAGTGATCTAGGAAGGGTAAATACCAGAAGAATGAATAATCATTTGAATAAATGACATTTCTCTTTGCTATAATTGGTTCTAAAATGAGAAAATCTCACTATTCTGGCCCAGAAGACATAGGAAGTCTATTGGAAACAGAGAGTTTTATTCACACAAAGAGAGAAAGAACTCTACTTTTCTATATGAGAAAGAATCTATCTTCAATTTCCCTCTTGCTCCATCTTAAAAATGGTAAAGTGTTTAAAATTGATAATTCAAAATATTAAGAATTATTGAACAGCTTTAGTTTAATGAATAAATCTGCTAATATTTGTTTAAGTGCAAATCTACATACATAATTGGGTTTGGAGCTGGGGTCAAACTCTTAAAATACATTGGGTTTCATCATCTTGGGTATATAATTCATTTATCCTATCATGGAAGGGCAAGAGTCTAAAAAATACCTAAGGAGTCCAGAAAATTTTAGTCAATTATCAACTTGAAATAGAGATGACTACATTTAATTGTTAAGATTGCTGGTAAAAATACCACTCTGCTCTTGAAATATTTGCAAAGACTAACATGAATCATAATCTTCTGAGTTATATAAATAGAATATAAATAGATGTTCATAATATTATCCATCTTGATCTTTTCAAAAGTTAGTTTATTTTATATTTAATCTGTCAGAAGTTTCTACCTATTCTTAGATTGAAGATTGAGATGACAGAAGGAATTTGACCTAATTGCAGACAAATTTATTTATGACATTTATGAAGCTCCGTAGCAATAATCTGGAGGAGTTTTTATAGTGTTCCAGATATTTCTTGCCAAATTTAAAACAAGATTGGTACTTTAACACATGTACAACTTTATTTTCTCAGTTTTTCTGTACTTTACTTAGGAATTCTTTCTTAATAGATAACTAATGAAATATTTAAATTATTGCCTAGATAGTTAAACAAAGAATTAGTAGTAAGAGACTCAGAAGGAAAATCCTTTTAAGAATCCAGTATTATGTTAATAAATAATAATATAGTGACTAAAGGACATTTTGTAAGCATATGTACATGCACAGATTCTCGTATCTCATGGGTGAAGCTCTGTCCTTAATTTAAGAATACTATGAACATAGAAAATGCTTGAAGTTCACTTTTTCTTTAGAAGATAAAGTTTCAAAACTGTCATAGAACATAATACAAATCATTTTATAGATTTAAAAGACTACATAAAAATTAGCATCTAATTATTATCTCTGAATTTATAAAAGGATTATGTTCTGAATGGTGGTTTTTATGAATGTGTAGTCCTTTGGTGTAAGAACTATATTTATACTCAAAGAAAATGTATATATACTCTTAAAAGAAGGTTTAAGTTTATAGCAAAAAGAATAAAAAGTAAAGTTCTCATATGTGTTTCTGTATCAGCATCTTTACTTTGTGATTGACATATTACTCAGAAATGGTGCATTGTGACTGTCAATGATCTTCTACCGTTAACAGTATTATCTCCCAGACAGCACAGTTTCCATTCTTGTTCAGTCCTTGAGTTATACATTTTATGTTATGATGTCATATGATATATAAAAATAATCAAATAGTAGCCAATGGAATTGGAAAAGAGGTGTATACTGATTCATTAAAACCTAATGGTTAAAAGTAATTTTTTGGGCTAAGGGTCTTCTAATCTCTCTGTCTGTTACCTTGGTAACGCAGGTGTTTGCAATCACATCCAAGATTTTACATGGGTTTTAAGAAAAACCTTACCAACAAAGTCATTTTTTCGGCTGATTTATTTTAAATTGAGTTAAAATATTTATTGAGTTTTTTATACTTTTAAAATTGAGATCCAATAAGACATCATGAGGTGAAGAAATGTACTGGTATATAGTACATTCTCTGCTTTTCAGAAAAGTTACACGACCATAAACAATGCTGACAAATTACTATTTTCTATATCCATACCAACTAATAGTGTTCATGTTTTTTACATTTAAGTTGTTTACAGTCAAGTAATTGGCTGAAAGTAGAATTTCATTATAAATCTATTGGTGATTAGTATTGTGTATATTTTTCCATGAGTTTATTTTATATCCTTTATAGAAGATATTTTTATTCAAGTACTTTGCCCATGTTCTAATTATATCAGGCATGTTATTATTCTTGAGCTGAGAACTCTAAAATATATGTACTAGATACAAATCAGAAAATAATTTTCAAATAAGAAAAAATTCCTGCTTTTAATATTTTTGTCTTTATTTTCTGTCGGTGTAACATTTCATAACAGTGATTACTTAAAAGTGAAATAACTAGATTTTGCTATGGTTCTGGAAGTAAAAACATGGCAACAAAAATTCTCAGTTTCTGGCCACATATTCAAGCCTCAAGACAGAGAAAAGAAATATATTCTGAAGTGTAAAAAAACGAGTGAGGCCACAGGAAGAATAAGATCAAGAAAGAAATGAGGAACAAGTCTAAAAGCATGCTGGAACAGGCTTGAAACAAGTGATTCATCCAGTAAGAACTGACGCAGCCTCAAGAGGAAAAACAGCAAGCTGTCTTCAGGAGACCATGACTTGCGAACACTGTATGGGAAACAAAACCCGAAGCTCTTATTCACACCAACGGGTCTTTCATGTGACTTTTTGTTTTGTTTGATGTAAGCCCCTGTATATCCTTGCGCTTTTTTTCTGATTTTTTCTTTTTTTTAACTAGAATGAGAAGTGGAGTAGCACCACAATATGGTCATTTGAAAGAACACAAAATCCACAAATACCTAGGAATTTGATTCTGATGGTAGCATATAAATAGCTGAGGTTATACTGCTTACTTTGTAGCACTTTTAGACCTCTGTTTTCAATGCAAATTTTAATAAAGAGCTTTATAAATATTGGATTGTCAAATTTGTTTGATAGATTTTCCTTCATGCCTTCAAATCCTGTCTTGTTTTAATTTCCCTGAGATCCTTCTAGCAAATTCGTGGCTTTCAAAGCAAAGGTAACATATGGTCAGAGAGTTCTGAGTGATAATGTCACACAATGATGCTTTGTCACTGCAAGATTTCTCTAAAACATCTGGAGAAGAATCTTATCATTCTTTCTCATTTCTGTAGGCTTTGGGAGTCATTGATGTCTCCTGGGTTTTCAAGTGTAGAACTCAGTCTCTGATTCGGCTTCACAGTACTTTACTCATCTATGCCTGCTCTTCTTGCTCATCTTAGAAGGGTATCACCCAGGTAGGATTAAAATCCAGCATTACTAAAAATAATTCCCTCTTAGGTAGTGTATCATAAAGCTATGAGAATGAGTCAGGTAAGTGAGCAGAGTTACACCACCCTGGCTACATCCTCTCACATTTTTTTTTTTTTAATCTTGAAAACAGCTTTTGGAGATTGCTGAAATCCTTTGGCAATTCTTGAGTTAGAAAAAGCTGGTTTTCATAGGTGTAGCCATGTCTATCCATATCTATTGAATTTCATATATGATATTTCATATTGCTTATTCTCTATATTATAATTGATTTATATTTTGGACTTGTTAAGTAAAACCAAAATATAAAGTTTGTTGAGCATATTCTTTTTGTAAAAAAAAAAAGTTTATTTAAAAAAATCAAAAACAAAACTTGCAAATACAAAAAATATCAGACATTAAAATTAATCAAATCTGAAGTCTATGCATTTTAATTGAACTTTTTTATGGTTATCATAGCCATTTGGGAAAGAAGACATATGGCTCATTATTAAGTTATTTTGTATGAGTATTCTCATCTGTAGTAAGTAGGTATAAAAGAAATATATCACAGGCTTATTATAAAATTTAAATTGAATAATTCAAATAAAATATAAACAATGCTCCACTAAGATAATGAGCAAATAAATGCAGCTTGTTGAATGTTATCATTCTAATCTAAAAATGCTGATGAAATATAAATTATATGCTGTTATTATTTGAGCACTCACAACCATTTTAAGTAACTGTTTATTTTCTAACATTTGCTTATATTATTAAAAATAATTACTATTTCGTCAATATGGTGAGAGAACTGGTGCTCTAAATTGGCCTCTGTCCCTCACATGAATGCCCTGGCATGAACACACACACACACGAGCATGTGTGTACCTGCACATACAATAAATAAATAAAATTGTACCAAAAATAATCTTTAACATTAAATAACAATTCTAGCAATGCACATTTCAAGCTTACTTAAAAATTTTATGACTCTGTATATCTGGTTTAGGGGAAAATGTTAAGGTGACACTTTGGGTCTCCTGATGCTGACAGCCCAGAGGATAATGCAAATTAGAAAGCTGATTCAATTCCAGGCTGTTACCCATTGTTCAGTTGATTTACTTCTAAGCTAATATTAGCAAGCCACCTATATTCACTCAGTACCTAGTCATAATGGTCCTTGAGAATGCAGTAATTAAAACAATGAAGATAATTCCTGATCAAAGTTTGTATCTAAGAAGTACTTGATTAATGAAAACATAGATTAATGGAGATAAGGATTTCCAACCTTTCTTGCACTGCAGTTTATTTTTGTTTCATTAACTCTCCATTTTAATCTCTATTAGCTTCCACATATATCTGATACAGAATGTGTTAGGTAGCCTGAATAATTTTGCTTTAGTTCACACAAAATATCCAAACTCACCTTTCCAATTTGTCATATGACACTTTAAAACAGTAAATGTGCAAAAATACTGTTAGAGTCAGTCTGTACTGCAGAGTTCTGAGGGTTAACACTGCTCAGCGTGCCTTCTCAACTGAAAACATTAAAGCACTTTAAAAATTTAAAAATAGTTATAATTCCAGTATTTAACAATACTCACATCTCACACATTTGATACACATAATTAAATGAAAATATTAAATTATTTGAAAGATGGTCTATCTATAGTTACTTTATCTAACATTATCATTTAAATGTACAAGGAAAGTATTTTTATAATATACATATCCTATATTTATATATTTTTCTTCAAATAATGTTTAACCAGATAGACCCAAAATAGTCAAACTAATTTATTTCATCACAATTCTAATATATATATATATATATATATATATATATATATATATATATATATATATTTAATTTCAGTTTTGCATTTTCAAATTTTGTATTTCAATATTTCAAGTTTATTTATTTATTTATTATTGTGATCCTACTGAGCTACATCCATACCCTAACTAAAATAATTAAATGTTTTAGAGTTTAATTAGGTACTTGTATTTTACAGGATATCATGAGGAATGACTCCAAATATTACAACTAATCAATTATTCCTTATAAATTGTCTAGTGAAATGAAAATTGAAGATATCACACTCATCTGAGACCTTACTAATTCTTTTTTCTCCAAATAGCACAACAACAGCATATTTTAAAATATTCTCTAATAAAGCTTTTTATACTTACATATTTGAAGAGGAAAATAGGTACATGAAAGACACAGGGCTTACTTTAATAGTTTAGGGTTAAAAGCCTACTTCTATGCCACTTAATTTTCACCCTATGTATTTCTTCCTATGTGGATTTTTGCTACAGGCATGATTAGTATTATTTACTAGGTTAAATTATAAGATCATGACTAATTTCTGTTTGGTTGGTACTGTATTGATGTACTGTCTACAATGGACAGATTTCTGCCCTCACATTTCCAATTCAGCACTCCCCTGAAATAAACATGGAAATGGATTTGTCTGGAGAAAACTTGATTGTAAATTGATAAATGTTCTGTATGTTCTTTAATATACATTTTGTTTAATGCTTATATTCCAACAACAATTTGGTTTTTAAGCTGAAAATCCTGAGCACCTGATGCCCATCGAATGTTTCTTTTGTAGAAGCCCACATAACCTTCGCTTCTCTCAGATATCTAAATCCAGCCCAGTTTTGTTGACCATACCTGATGTGATTTATATTACTTGGATCCAATTTTGATGTCTTCCTCAGAAAACGTTTTCAAAATCTGATGATGTGAAGACTTTGCATTTCTACCTAACTGCAAATACTTACCTTCTTTTCTTTTTTTTTCTTTTTTCTTTTTATTGGATATTATATTTACATTTCAGATTTTATCCCCTAATCCCTCTTCCCCCCATCACCCAGGAACCTCCTATCCCATCCCTCCTTCTCATGCTTTTATGAGTATAGGCCCCCACCTACCCCCCACTCCCACCTCCCCACCCTCAAATTCCCACCCCCAACTTGGTGTTCATCCTTCATGGGAACCAAGAATCTCCTCTCCCACCTATGCCAGACAAGGCCATCCTCTACTTCATGTACAGGTGGAGTCATGGGTCCCTCCCTTATGTGCTTCCTGGCTGGTGGTTTAGACCTTAAATACTTACCTTGTTTTCTTATCTTTGCCAAGTTGTAGATTCTTCTCTTAAACTCAATTTGTCTCTCCTTTAGTTGTAGGGAAAAGAAGTGCCTGCTTTGGTTGTTTCCATAAGCTATGACATTTCTCCTTCTATGAAACAACGATTTTATTTCACTATGGAACAGCTTGGAGAATAGGAAGCAATAAGAATTTTCTCTATAGTTATTCAGATTACTATTTTAAACGTTTTAATAATTTTCCATTTTGAAATTTTGCTCTTGGTGATAAACAGTGATGTTACCACTTGGCTGCTCCTCTTGATCATGATTTTGCCCAGGTAGGACAGATTCATGGCTGAGGTCTCCACTATAAATTAATGTCTGCCATGGCTAATGTGATAAATGTTCCATAGAGTTGGCAGTATGCTGTCCTTTTAAAGAGAGCCTTGGTCTCTGCTGTGTGTCTGTTCTGTGGATATTCTGACTCTTTGCTAAGGTTTAATCGAAGACATTTCTAAAAGGTAATCACTTGTAAAACTTGTTTTGAAAACTGACATACAGAAAGTATAGTTCAAATAAACTATAATCCCTCCCGGGGGGGTTATGCTGTATAAAACAAATGCAAATTGACCAGCACGAATACTGGCATGCCCAGACTGAAGAATGGAAGAGCTAACAGGGCTGTGTGCCAGCAGCGCTGTACTCTGACTGGCAGATGATCATTTGGCACCCTAGAACACAGAGATGATTGACTCTACATGACCAACATTTCACAGATCCTAAGCTGGTGCAGGTAAGGGGTGGGTAATTACTTCAGCCACCCGAGGGGAAACGAGGGAGCAGGTGTTAGGCTGCCAGTACTTTTTCAGTTTCAACTCATTTCAAATAGAAAATGCAGCTACCAGTAGGAGCCAAGAAATTTGGGTCAGTTGAGATTTTTTTTGCCATCTCAATTTTGGGAATTATAATAGAGTTTTTGCCTCTATGACCCGATTCTTTGGAACGCATTCCCACAACGGTAACTTTCAAATTTAACGTTTTCCGAAGCTCTTTGTGTTCATTTTAAAAATCACTGAGAACGGAGCTCACAGCCCATGTCAGTAACAACTGACAAATTTGTCTTCTGAGAGATTTACTGCATCAGCTTGCTTTACAAAGAGACACTCGCTGAAAGGCTAGCTGTACCTGTCTATTTCATCTACTGAAGGCTTTGTGGAATGAAGTGATTAAAACGTATGATCATGGGGAAAAAATGCTAGGTAGGAAAAAGTGATCTTTCTAAGCTTAACTCCTTTTAAAAATAGGGCTTAGATAGAGAGCATGTAATTGTCATATCCTAAATGAGACTGATCTCGAGTTGCTACTGAAATGATCTATACTGCCTCGCTATTCCTCTAGTCTGCTCCCCTCCGTATTTACTTCACGTGTTTACTCACTGAGCATTCCTGTAAACCTGTCCCTTTTTTCTACCAAAAGCATTTCATGCTAACAAGCTGTTTTGCAAAGTCTAACGTGGGACTGCGCATGCTTGCTAACTCACAATTAGTTAAGTCTATTATTAACGGAGGGTTGAGTTCTTAGAAATAGTACATGTTTTCCTGGTTTTATACTGAGAATGTGGCATTGGTATTTTAAAGAACGTAGACATTGATATGCAAAGATTTCCTTTAGTTACTGTCTGTACATTGACAGTATTCTCAGAGGGTATAGAACAGAGAATTAAAGCCCTATGATAAATGGCTATGCTCCACTGAATTCTTTTGCATTGTATTTTAATATTTATTTTTCTAACCTCAATTTCAGATTATAGACTTCTACTTCTTGCCATTGTTTTAGAATTTGCTTTAATCTTTTTTTCTAACTGTTTATTTGCCCTTTTGAAGTTACTTTAGCTCAGACAAAGAGATAATTGCTTTTCATAGAATTATATAGCCATCTGCTTATAGTATTATTTTTCTTTTTTGTTGATTTTTTATTGCAAACAGAAAAATCTTGTCTGGTACTCATTTTTACAGTTATCATCCAGGTAGTTAGGTTTTTTAAATATGAGACCTTAAAGAGTGATGGGATTATTTTTTACCTTAATGTTTAGATTTTAGAATATTTTTCCACTACTGAATTTATATATTCATTTTACTTTCTGATCACTGGCCCTGTTTCAAGTCCCACCTTCACATAGTACCTCCCCATGCCCCTTACCTTCTCATTTGAGAGGGTGGAGGCCCACCCTGGCACATCAAGTCTCTGCAGGGCTAGGCACATCATCTCCCACTGAGGATAGACAAGGCAGCCCAGTGAGGGAGGAATTTCACAGATAGGCAACAGCTTTAGAAATACCCCCATATTCCAGTTGTTGGGGAATCCACATGAAGACTAAGCTGCATACTTGCTACATATGTGCAAGAGAGAGGCATAGCGGACAGTTCTAGGTCCAACCCTTGTAGCATATGCTCTTTGGTTGGTGGTTCAGTCTTTGAGAAAGCCCAAGGTTCCAGGTGAATTGACTCTGTTGGTCTTCCTGTGGAGTTCCTATCTCCTCCAGGGCCCTCAGTCTTTCCCCTAAATCTTTGATTAGAATCCCCTTCCTCCTTGAAAGTTCTATATAACCACTGCTGTGATTATCAACTAAAGTCACCTCCATAGACTCCTGAAAGTATTCCCCATCCCAGGTCTCCAGCATCCAATGAGTGAAGATCCCAAACCCCCAAAATCCCCAGTGGCAGATTTTCATTCATTCTTGCTCTCTTTCCTGTTACTGCCCACACCTAAATCTGAACCCCCTTTCTCCTCCTCACAAGTACTAGCACCCAGTTCTCTCCTTCCATCTGTCTATTATGACTTTTTATTTTCCCTTCTAAGTGAGATTCAAGCATCCTCACTTGTGCATTCTTTCTTATTTAGCACCTATGAGTCTGTAGACTATACCATAGATATGCCATACCTTGTGGCTAATATGCACTCATCAGTGAGTACATACCACGCAGGTCCTTTTGTGTCTGGGTTACTTCAATCAGGATAATATTTTCTAGTTCTATCCATTGCCTTCAAAATTCATGATGTCCTTGGTTTTAATAGCTGAATACTATTCTATTGTGTAAATGAACCCTGCATTTTCTGTATAGATTCTTTAGTTGAGAAGCATCTGGGTGATTTTCAGTTTCTGGCTACTATTAATAAAGCTGCTATGAACATAGTGAAACATGTGTTCTTGTGTTATGGTGGGAGTATATTATTGGTATATGCTCAGGAGCAAAATATCTGGTTTGTCAGGTAGAACTATTTCTAATTATTGATTTCCAGAGTGTTTGTACAAGTTTGCACACCCACCAGCAATGTATGAGTGTTTCACTTGCTCCACATCTTCACCATCATGTGCTGTCACTTGAGATTTTGATCTTAGCCATTCTGATGGTTGTAGGATGAAATCTCAGGCTAGTTTTTTTTTTTTTTTTCATTTCTCTGGTAACTACAGACATTGACCATATATTTAAGTGCTTCTTGGCCATTAGATATTCCCCTGTTAAGAATTCTCTGCTTAGCTCTGTACTTCACATTTTAAATTTAATTTGATTTAGTTTTTTTTTTACTTAATTACTTCCTATCCTGCTCACTGTCCCCTCTCACAATCCTTCCCATATTCCTCTCCCTGTCTCCTCTGAGAAAGTGCAGTCTCCCTTGATATCCCCCTCTCCCTGGCACTTAAAGTCTATGAGGCAAGGTGCTTCCTCTCTCACTGAGGCCAGACAATACAGCCCAGGCAGAAGAGTATATGCCATACATAGGCAACAGCTTTTTGGATACCACCATTCCAGTTGTCCAGGACACACATGAAGACAAAGCTGCACACATGTTACATATGTGCAGGGAGGCCTAGGTCCAGCCTATGTATTTCTTTTGGTTGGGGGTTCAGACTCTGAAAGTCCAAAGGGTCCAGGTTAATTGACTTTCTATGTATTTTAATAGAGTTCTTAACCCTTTAGAACCTACAATCCTTTCTCCTATTCTTCCTCAAGAGTCCCCAAGTTCCATCCAATGTTTGGCTGTGAGTGTCTGTATCTGTCTGAGTCAGGTGCAGGTTGTAGCTTTTCAGAGGTCAACATGCTCCTGTCTGCAATTACAACAGAGTATCATTAATAGTGTTAGGGATTGTGTGCCTCATTTTATACTGGTTTATTTGGTTTGCTGGTATTTAACTTCTTGAGTTCTTTTTATATTTTGGATATTAGCCCTCTGTCAGATATAAAGTTAGTGAAGATCTTTTGGCAATCTGGAGGTTTTGTTTTGTTTTTGCTATTAACAGTATCTTTTGTCCTACAGAAGATATTCAGTTTCATGAGATTCTATTCATAAATTGCTGATCTTAGAGCCTGAGCCATTGGTGTTCTGTTCAAGGAAATGTCTCTCTTACCAATGTATTCATGGCTATTTCCCATTTTTTCCTCTTAGATTTAGTGTGTCAGGTTTTATGCTGAGGTCTTTAATCTACTTGTACTTGGGTTTTGTGCAGGGTGATAAATATGGGTCTGTTTTCATTCTTCTACATGCAACTATTGGACCAGCACCATTTGTTGAAAATGCTTTATTTTTTCCATTGTATGGTTTTTGCTTCTTTATCAAATAACAAGTATCCATTCTTACGCATTTTTTTCTGAGTCTTTAATTCTATTTCATTGGTCAACTGGTCTATTCTTTAGCAATTCCAGGAAGTGTTTTCTATTGCTGTGTAGTCCATCATGATGGTAATGCATGTAGAAATTATTTTATTGTTTTAGCAATCCTGGATATTTTGTTTTTCCATATGAAGCTAAGAATTGGTCTTTCAACATTAGTAAAAACAACATGTTGGAATTTTGATGGGAATTGCATGTGTAATTGGTTTTTAGCATGATGGCCATTTTCATTGTGTTAATACCACTGATCCATGAGCACAGGAGTTCTTTCTAACTTCAGATATTAACCTTTCAATTTATTTTTTTTAGAGACTAAGTTTTTGTCATACAGGTCTTTCACTTGTTTGATTAGAATTACTTCAAATGATTTTGTATTTTTTGTGGCTATTGTGAAGACTTTAGTTTCCATTACTTCTTTCTCAGTCTGGATATCTTTTATTTAAAGAAGGCCTACTGGTTTTTTTGTTGTTGTTCTTGTTTTTCGTTTGTTTGTTTTTTGAGTTAATTTTGTATCCAGCTACATTGCTGAAGGTGTTCATTAGTTGTAGTTCTCAGGTATAATTTTATAAATCTCTTATGTATACTATCATATTATCCACAAATAACAATACTCTGATCTCTTCCTTTCCAATATTTATCTGCTTGATCCTAGTTTCTTCTCTTACTGCTATAGCTAGAACTTCAAGTACCATATTGAATAGATAGGGAGAGAGTAGACAGCCCTCTCTTGTCCCTGATTTTAGTGTAATTGATTTAAGTTTCTCTCCACTAAACTTGATGTTTGCTATTGGCTTACTGTATATTGCTTTTTTATTTTCAGGGATGCACCTTGTATCCCTATTCTTTCCAAGACTTTTAACAGAAGGGTGTCAAATTTTATCAACAACTTTCAACATCAAATGAAATGAACATGTGATTTTTTTCTTTCACTTATTTTACAGTGTAAAGAGCACATTTTTATTTCAAACTAATCAATCATAGAAAACCATTTTACATTATTTGATACCATTATTATACACAATAATATATTCTTCTTTTCAGCATAAGAGAAAACAAGTAATTTTTCAGATATAAAGATTTCAGGATAAGAGAAAAGATAACTGTAAAAAAATAAGAAGCAGCAATGTTGATGTGAATTTGACACTTCAGTATAAAGTCTTCTGTAAATATACATGCATATATATGAGCATATGAGAACATGTGTACATGTTTTCTTGCTCTGTATTAAAATGTTCTAAAACCAACATTGTCTCAAACACATGTAACCTTGAAATCTATTTATCTATAAGATCTTCTTACTCAGAAGAACCAGGGCTATTTGAAAGAGAAAGAAAGAAAGAGAGAGAGAAAGAGAGAGAGAGGGAGAGAAGTCTGATTCACACAATTAGAGTCTGAGATACATTGAGATCCAGAATTATATAAAAGGGAAACTAAATTTGTACAATCATCATTTTATACCCTCCCCTACAAGTAACTGACTTAGGCATAGATTATCAATTATAATTTTAAAAGTAAAACAAAAAAAGGTTAAAAGAACAATTGATAGAGAAAAAAAGATTTTTTTCCTTTTATCTTCTTCTTCATTTTATATTTTTTAAATTGGATATTTTAGATTTTTACATTTCAGATGTAATCCCCTTTTTCCACCCCCGCCCCCGAAATCCCATATCCCATCTTCCCTCCTTTTTTGTGCTTTTATAACATTTTAATTACATGCAAGTATTAAGGTCAGTTCTAGGTTGAGGAACTAGCAATACAATAGATGCAAGTATTCAAGGAACAAGAAAGACAATAAACACAAGTAGTCAAAGAATAAGCAAGGCAATAAAGTCCCATGACTACTCCCGTGTGATCACTCTTTCTAAGGATCACTCTTTATCAGGATGTCCAAAATATCTGAGCTTACTTCCCTGTCCTAGCCCAAAGTCATTTTCATGTTTGAAGCCTACTTTTTGTTCTAGCCTAAGATTTAAATTCCTGCCTGAAATTGCTTCTTTGTTCCAGCCTAAGATTTAGATTCCTGCCTGAAATTACTTCTTTGTTCTAGCCTAATGTCAGAATTCTGCCTGAAGTCCTCTTCCAGGTGGATTACATTGATGGTTGTCACATGTTGAACTATCCCTACATCTTTGAGATGGATCCTACTTGATCATGGTGAATGATGCTTTTGATGTGCTTTTGGATTCACTTTGTATTTTGTTGAGTATTTGTGCATAAATGTACATAAGGGAAATTGTTCTGGAATTCTCTTTTATTGTTGTTGTTGTTGTTGTTGTTGAGTCTTTGTGTGTTTAGGTATCAAGATGACTGTGACCTCATAGAATGAGTTTGGCAGTGTTCCTTCTGTTTATATTCTGTGGACTATTTTATTGAATACATTGAGAAATTAGCACTTCTCTGAATGTCTGATATAATTCTGTGCCAAACCATAAGGTCCTGGGCTTTTTCTGGTTGGGAGACTATAATGACTGCTTCTATTTATTTAGGCTGTATAAGAGTGTTTAGATAGTTTATCTGAACTTAATTTAACTTTGTTAAGTGATATCTGTCTAGAACATCATCCATTTTGTTTAGATTTTCTAATTTTGTGGAATACAGGCTTTTGAAGTAAGACCTAATGCTTTTTTGAATTTCCTAAGTATTTATTATAGATTATACTTATTCATTTCTGATTTTGTTAATATGGATGGTGTTTTGTAAGCATATATTTTTTAAAACTTATTTTTAATGAGAGTTCTCAAATGTTTTATACCTGCTTCTAGACCACTGTCCAAAGTTAGTGGAGAAAAAAAATGCTAAATAGGACAAGTAGATTTGGAGCTGTTTACAAGTAGTTCCTTTGGGGAATTCCAATCTATCCTTTTCAAGATACCAGCAGTCCAGTTCAGTAGTGTCAGGATGGCAAACAGGAATCAGCAGTGGTGGCATGATCTAGCAGAAACCGCCAATCCTCCTGCCAATCAGAATGAGTCAGGGGAAGTAACCAGGACAACCCAAGGATGTCATGAGAAGTTCTCTTCTGTGCCTTACTCAATGAAGTGAAGATAACTAAAGAGAAAGTCATAAGACAAAGGAAGTATTGTGAAGCTTGCTATGCAATTGCACAGTCACTGTCTGTTGAGTCATATTTATACTCTTTTCAAACATCATGTTTTCCCACCAGTCTTGCCTCAGCAAAACACCACATGAGTCTGCATCACATGACATATCCAGAAACTTCCACTTCACTGTTTCTCTGCTTTTTTAAGTTAGTTTGGCTAAGGGTTTGTCGTTCATTTTGACTTTCTTAAATCATCACATATTAGATTCTTTGACTATGTATTGTTTCTATTTGATTATTTTCATCCTTGATTTTGATTATTTCTTGCTATCTACTCCTCTCGGATGTGTTTGCATTTTTTTTTCTAGAACTTTCAGGTATGCTGTTATGTTGCTAGTATGGAATTTCTCCTATTACTTTATGAAGGCCCTTAGTTCGATAAACTTTCCTCTTTACACTGTTTACATTGTGTCACATAAGTTTGAGTATGTTGTACCTTCATTTTCACCGAGTTCTAGAAAGTCTTTGATTTCTTTCTTTCTTGGCCCAGTTGTCATCTTATATAGAGTTACTCAGCTTCCATAAGATTGTAGGCTTTCCATTGTTTTGTTGTCTTGGTTTCTTCATCTATGGTGATTGAATGTCTGGGCTGACATCTGTGGTCTCTTAGGTTCTGCAAAAAAAAAAAAAAAAAAAAAAAAAAAAAAGAAAGAAAAAAAAATCTGTCCAGGCCCTTCTGGCTGATAGGTCTGTCTATATATCACTTGACCTTTAACCTTTGTAGCTTTTAATAATCTTTCTTTGTTCTGTATATTTAGTGTTTGGTTATAATATGTCAGGAGTATTTTCTTTTGTTATCCAATCTCTTTAGTGTTTTATAAGATTAATATAAGTTTATAGCCATCTCTTTATGTTAGGGAAGTTTTCTTGTATGATTTTGTCAAAAATATGTTCTGGGATTTTGAGATGAAGAATCTTCTACTCCTTCTATTCCTATATTTCTTAAATTAGTTCTTGTAATAGTTTCCCAAATTTCCTGGATATTTTGTATTAGAAACATTTAGAGTTAGCAATTTCTTTGATGTACCAATTTCTTCTATAGCATCTTCTATAGTTTGCCTGAGATTCTCTCTTCCATCTTTTGTGTTCCACTGGTGATGCTTGCTTCTATAGCTCCTGTTCTCTTTCCTAGGTTTCCATCTCTAGAGTTGCCTTTGTATTTTCTGTATTACTTCTAATTTCATTTTCATGTCTTGAACAGTTTTCTTCATTACCCTCACCTGTATGATTCTATTTTTCCTATATTTCTTTAAATTTATTCACTCTCTCTTTAAAGGCTTTTACTTGTTTGATTCTATTTTTTATGTTTTTATTTTATTTTATTTTTTTGGTATTTCTTTAAAGTACTTATCTATTAACCCTTTCAAGGCCTCTATCATCTTCACGAGATGGGATGTAAGATCATTGCCATGCTCTTCAGGTATGTTAAGGTATCCAGGGTTTGCTGTAGTAGGAATGCTGGATTCAGATTGCAACTATTGCAAAAACCCTATTGCACTGGCTTTTGTTGATTATCTTCATGTGCTTCCCTTTAGCCACCTTTCTCTCCTGTTGGTTGGCCTGGCATTCTCTGCTAGTAGCAGGCCTTTGGAACTGGTTGGCAGGGTTGGCAGCAGGCCTTCAGGGAGACAGGCAGATCTGGAAGTACTGGGTGGCAGGAGGCTTCTTGGGAGAAAGACAGGGCTGTGGGCTGTGGAGTGGAGTATACAGATCCACTATTATATGTACAGATGTGAACCAGAAGGTAAAGCACAGAAAATATGGAGCTGACCTTAGGGCTGCTGGGCTTACTGGGTGCCCAGCAGGTAGGGGACTTATGCATGAGTATCTCACCTGGTTCTCCTGGGTGGAAGCAAGCCTCTTGGGAGGCAGGCAGAGTTGTGGGGCAGGGAATGCAGGTAGAGAAGTAGACTGATAGAATTATTTTTATTTTTATACCTTTTATTTTATAATATCTCATATATATATTATATTATATTTTGTCATCTATCTCTCAAAGACATAATCTAGAAAATTTGCATAAACTTTAATTTTTCATCCACAAAATGTTGTTTGTATATTTCTTTTAGAGAATGAACCATTCTGTATCATTGCTTAACCAAATTCCAAACAAATAGTTAATGCTTAAATAATCATTTTGGGGTTTTTGTTTGTTTCATTGAATTTGTTTTCATTCAGCTGCTTTAAATTTTCTCAACTTTTTTGTGTAGTGTTGGTATTTGGTTTTTTAAAGTAAAACAAGGGCCTGAGGTGTAACCTAGCCTGGCCTCAAGCTGGTCATCCTCATGCTGTTGCTTCTAGGGTGCTTGGATCATGGATATATAGCACTATAGGGTGCATGTTCAATGCCACCGATGAACACTTTTCTTCTATTATTATTAGAATATTTGAAAAAGTTAGAGTAGTGTTCTGCTAAATGACTTTGAAAGTTTGTGGACTGAGTTTGAAATGAATTTCCTCTTCATCCATAATTTATTTTATTTATTTACATTTTTATTATTTCTTTTCAAAGCAACTCTGAACATATCACAAAAGAAGCATCAGCAGTACCATGATGTAATGTAAAAAAGAGCTAAATAAATTTGTGACTGGAGACTAAGTTCATAACAGGATCTTTGCTATCTCCCAGCATCTACTTTTTAAAGGTAAATAAATGAATAGTCATGTGAATAACCCATAGCACTACTCTCCCAAGTAGAAAAAATTCAAGACCAACACAACCTTGCTGGGTTGCAATGGGCATTGCACCATGCATTTTGAAAGCAAGCAGTAAGGTTTCTCTATGCTGATGAATCTATAATATCCTGATTGGTCTTGAGTATAAGGATTTAAATATTTTTCTTATGTTGCTATTATATATACATGTTAAAATCTGGATTTTATTTATAGTTGAAATTCATATTTTGATTTTTTTTACTACGCCATTTGGGAAAATTGGCCACAAGCTTCTTTTTATATATATATTGTTTATTGGATACTCTGTTTACGTTTCAGAAGTTATCCCCTCACCCCATTCCCCCCACCACCCAGGAACCCCCTATCCTATCCCCACTCCTGCCTCCACAAGGGTGTGCCCTCAGATACCCCACAATCCCCCCTCTCCACCCTTGAATTCCTTCCTGCTCAGTGTTCAGCCTTCATGGGACCAAGGATCTCCTCTCCCACCCATGCCTGACAAGGCCATTCTCCCCTAAGTATACAGATGAAGACATGGGTGCCTCCCTTTGTGCTCCCAGGCTGGTGGTTTAGACCCTGGGGTGCTCTGGTTGGTTGGCACTGTTGCTCTCCTCTTGGGGCCACCAACCCTTTCAGCTCCTTCAGTCCTCTAACTTCTCCATTGGGAACCCTTGATCAGATCAATGGGTAGCTGCGAGCATCTGCCTCTGGATATGTCAGACTCTGGCAGACCTCCAAGGAGATAGCTACATCATGCTCCTGTCAGCATGCATTTCCTGATATCCATATCGGCCTCAATCATTGGTGACTGCACATGGGACAGATACCAAGGTAGAGTAATCTCCAGACGGCCCCTCCTTGACTTTGTGTCTCACACTTTGTCACCATATTTGCTCCCTTGAGCATTCTGTCACTCCTTCCAATTAGGACCAAGGCATGCACACTTGGTCTTCCTTCTTCATGAGCTTCATGTGGTCAGTTAGTTGAATCTTGGCTATTTCAAGCTTTTGGATTAATATCCACGTATCAGTGAGTAAATACCATGTGTGTTCTTTTTTAATTGGGTTACCTCACTCAGGATGAAATTTTCTAGTTCCATCCATTTACCTAAGAATTTCTCGAATTCATTATTTTTAATAGCTGAGTAGTACTCCATTGTGTAAATGTACCCCATTTTTTGTATCCATTCCTCTGTTGAAGGACATCTGGATTCTTTCTAGCTTCTGGCTATTATAAATAAGGCTGCTATGAACATAGTGGAGCATATGTCCTTGTTATATGGACATGTTATATATATGTTATATGTTGGAGAATCTTCTGGGTATATGCCGAGGAGTGGTATAGCTAGGTCCTCAGGTAGTGCTATGTCCAATTTTCTGAGGAAATGCCAGACTGATTTGCAGAATGGTTGTACCAGCTTGCATTCCCACCAACAATGGAGGAGTGTTCCTCTTTCTCCACATCCTCACCAGCATCTACCCTCACTTGAATTTTTCATTTTAGCCATTCTGACTGGTGTGAGGTGGTATCTCAGAGTTGTTTTGATTTGCATTTCCCTGATGACTAAGGATGTTGAGCATTTGTTAGGGTGCTTCTTAGCCATTCAAATTTCCTCAGTTGAGAATTCTTTGTTTAGCTCTGTACCCCATTTTTAATAGGGTTATTTGGTTGTCTGGAATCTAATTTCTTGAGTTCTTTGTGAATATTGAATATTAGCCCTCTATCAGATCTAGGATTGGTAATAATCTTTTCCCAATCTGTTGGTTGCTGTTTTGTCTTATTGACAGTGTCTTTTGCCTTACAGAAGCTTTGCAATTTTATGAGGTCCCATTTGTCAATTCTTGATCTTAGAGCATAAGCCATTGGTGTTCTGTTAAGAAACTTTTCCCCTGTGCCTAAGTATTCAAGGGTCTTCTCCACCTTATCTTCTGTTAGTTTCAGTGTATCTGGTTTTATGTGAAGGTCCTTTATCCACTTGGACTTGAGCTTTGTACAAGGGGATAAAGATGGATTGATTTGCATTCTTCTACATGCTGACCTCCAGTTGATCCAGCACCATTTGTTGAAAATGCTGTCCTTTTTCCACTGGATGGTTTTAGTTCCTTTGTCAAAGATCTAGTGACCATAGGTGTGTGGGGTCATTTCTGGATCTTCAATTCTGTTCCATTGATCTTCCTGCCTGTATCTGTACCAATACCATGCAGGTTTTTTTATCACTACTGTTCTGTAGTACAGTTTGAGGTCATGGATGGTGATTCCCCCAGAAGTTCTTTTATTGTTGAGAATGGTTCTCCCTATCTTGGGTTTTTTGTTATTCCAAATGAATTTGCAAATTGCTCTTTCTATCTCTATGAAGAATTGATTTGGAATTTTGATGAAAATTGCATTGAACCTGTAGATTGCTTTTGGCAAGATGACCACTTTTACTAAGTTAGTCTTGCCAATCCAGGAGCATGGGATTGTGAGATCTTTCCATCTTCTGAGGTCTTCTTTGATTTCTTTCTTCAGAGACTTGAAGTTCTTGTCATATAGATCTTTCACTTGCTTGGTTAGATTCACTCCAAGATATTTCATATTATTTGTGACTATTGTGAAGCATGTCATTTCCCTAATTTTTTGTTATCCTGTTTGTCTTTTGAGTAGAGGAAGTCTACTGATTTGTTTGAGTTGATTTTATATCCAGCCACATTGCTAAAGTTGTTTATCAGGTTTAGGAGTTCTCTGGTGGAAGTTTTAGGGTCATTCAAGTATACTATCATATCATCCACAAATAGTGAAATTTTGACTTCCTTTTTTCCTATTTGTATCCCTTTGACTTCCTTTTGTTGTCTAATCGCTCTAGCTAGAACTTCCAGTACTATATTGAATAGGTAGGGTGAGAGTGGGCAGCCTTGTCTAGTCCCTGATCTTAGAGGAATTGCTTCCAATTTCTCTCCATTTAGTTTGATGTTGGCTACTGGCTTGCTGTATATTGCTTTTACTATGTTTAGGTATGTGCCTTGAATTCCTGATCTTTCCAAGACTTTTAACATGAAAAGATGTTGAATTTTGTCAAATGCTTTCTCAGCATCTAGTGAGATGATCATGTGGTTTTTTTCTTTGAGTTTATTTATGTAGTGGATTACATTCATGGATTTTTAAATATTGAACCATCCCTGCATTCCTGAGATAAAACCTACTTGATCATGATGGATGATTGTTTTGATGTGTTTTTGGATTCAGTTTGCAAGAATTTTATTGAGTATTTTTGCATCAGTATTCATAAGAGAGATTGGTCTGTAGCTCTCTTTCTTTGTTGGGTCTTTGTGAGTTTTAGGTATGAGTGTGATTGTAGCTTCATAGAACGAATTGGGTATTGCCCCTTCTGTTTCTATTCTGTGGAATACTTTGAAGAGAATTGGTATTAGGTCTTCCTTGAAGGTCTGATAGAATTCTGCACTAAAACCATCTGGTCCTGTACTTTTTTTTTTTTGGTGAGGAGACTTTTAATGACTGCTTCTATTTCTTTAGGGGTCACAGGACTATTTAGACAGTTTATCTGCTCCTCATTTAACTTTGGTACCTGGTATCTGTCTAGAAAATTGTCCATTTCCTCCAGATTATCCAATTTTGTTGAGTATAGGCCTTTGTAGTAGGATCTGATGATTTTTTTTAAATTTCCTCAGTTTCTGTTCTTATGTCTCCCTTTTCAGTTCTGATTTTATTAATTTGTATAGTGTCTCTGTGCCTATTTTTTTTTTTTTGTTTTGTTTTTAGGCTGGCTAAGGGTTTATCTATCTTTTGATTTTCTCAAAGAACCAGTTCCTGTTTTTTTTTTTTTTTTTAAATATTATGTATAGTTCTTTTTGTTTCTACTTTGTTGATTTCAGCTCTGAGTTTCATTATTTCCTGCTGTCTACTCCTCTTGGGAATATTAGCTTCTTTTTGTTCTAATGCTTTCAGGTATGCTGTCAAGATTTTAGTGTATGCTCTCTTCAGTTGTTTGGTTTTTTTGTTTTGTTTTTTGTTTTTTTGTTTGTTTTTTTTTGGGTTTTTCTTTTTTGGTTTTTTTTTTTTTTGTTTGTTTGTTTGTTTGTAAGCACTTAGAGCTATGAGTTTTCCTCTTAGTACTGCTTTTATGGAGTCCCACAAGTTTTGGTATGATGTGTCCTCCTTTTTATTAAATTCTAAAAAGTCTTTAATTTCTTTCGTTACTTCTTCCTTGACCAAGTCATCATTGAGTAGAGCATTGTTCAGTTTCCACGTGTATGTGGGCTTTCCATTGTTTTTGCTATTATTAAAGACCAGCATTAGTCCATGGTTGTCTGATAGGGTACAAGGGATTATTTCAATCTTTTTGTATCTGGTGAGGCCTGTTTTGTGACCAATATATTGTCTATTTTGAAGAATGTACCATGAGATGCTAAGAAAAAAAGGTATATTCTTTTGTTTTAGGATGAAATGTTCTACAGATATCAGTTAAAACCATTTGGTTCATGGATATCAGTTAAATCCATAGCTATAGTGCTACCTGTACTCACTGGTTCTGACTGGAACCTGCCTTCTCAGTTAGTTTGGTTGTGTCAGAACTCCTCGGGTCTGGATGTCTCTGTGATCCTGAGTTCCAGCTGTTCTGGGTACAGTGGCTCCTCTAGGATGTCTCAGGATATGGTGTCTTTTATGGTAGTAGACCAGCTAGGTGTTTGCTGCTCTGAGTGTAGTTGCTCCTCTAGAATGTCTTGGGATATGGTGTCTGCTGCTCTGAGTTCAATGGCTCCTCTAGGATGCCTCGGGATATGGTGTCCCCTGCTCTGAGGTCCGTGGCCTCTCTAGGATGTTTCCTGATGCGGTTTCCCCAGGGAAGCAGACCAGCTGGGAGTCTGCTCCAGCCACACACTGGGATCTGGGGGAGGGGCAGAAGGGTATTCTGCAGGGATGGGGTTTGGGTGCCAGGTGTGACCTGGGGACTCCCTGCTGCCAGTTGTACCTCTAGGGTGTAAGGCAGTGGGCAAGTGCTCCTACCTGTAGCTCTGAGCGCAGTGGCCTCTCTAGGATGTCTCTGGATGTGGTTTCCACGGGGGAGCCAACCAGCTGGTGTCTGCTCCAGCCAGGAGGATCTGGGCGAGGGGCGGAAGGGGTGGCCACAAGCTTCTTTCTTGCATATTGTACGATTTTTAACATGTAAAGATCCAAAGTGATAAACACTTAGGAAAAATAGTTTAATTTTTAAAATAATTTCTACATCCTTGGTGTCATTGACCCAATATACATAAAATAGTTTTACTGAGAATATAAAAATTTATGGAAATGATGATTCACCTAGAATTTATCACAACAAAGTTGATGCTAAGAATTTAGGATTTAGACGATAACTCTTTCAGTAAATTGCTTATCTTACAGTTTGTTTGATCCCAGGATTCCCAGGTTTAAAAACAAAAAGTCCAGGCATATCATCAAGTACTGTGTAAGTTAGAATTTTACTGCTGTGAAGAAACACCATGATCAATACTACTTTTTTAAGGACAACATTTAATTGGGGCTTGCTTACAGGTTCAGAGGTTCATTCCATTATCATAAAGGTGGGAGCATGACAGCATCCAGGACTGAGAAGCTAGGAGTTCTACATCTTGTGCTAAACGCAACCAGGAGAAGACCGACTCCCAGGCAGCTAGGACTAGGGTTTTAAAGCCCACACTCACAATGACACACTTTCTCCCACAAGGTCACATCTACTCCAACAAGGCCACACATTCTAATAGTGTCATTTCTTGGGCCAAGCGCATTCAAACCACCACAAGTACTTATAATTCTTTTACTTGTAAGACAAAGACAGAAGGACAGTGAGGTTCCTAGGACTTAGGTTCTAGGCAGCCTAGCCTATTTGGTCAGTTCCAAGCTGATAGAGAACTCTGCCTCATAAAGGAGGTAGATAGAATGTTAGGAAAGATGTGCAAAGTTGTTGTTTAATCACATGTATGCATATTCATGTGTACCTGCATATTTATATACATAATGTATACATAAATACATACACACACATACATACATAGTGAGAGAGAGAGACAGAGAGAGCAGGGGAGAGAGAGGAACAGGGATAAGGAGAAAGGAAAAGGGAGAAACAGGCAGACAGAGAGCTTAAATTACCTTTATCTCAAAAACAAGATTTAAAAGGAGATAACATTGTCAGATATAAATGGCTAAATAGGGAAATACAAGTAGTATAAAACTGTATGGGGTTTTTGCTTAGTGTTTGAGATGTTGTTTAGCCTATGTAAAGCTCTTGATTCAAACCTCAACATAACATTAAAAGGGGAAATAATTCCAGGTTTCTGAAAGACATGAAATAAAGTTATCATTACTTCTTCTCCAGTCTTGGCAAGTAGAAATGAGATACAGTTTAAAACAAGACAGCAAGAAGCCAGCAGGTGACTGTTGAGCAGTTACAAATGCTGATGTTCCCAGGTCTCAGTGTTTTTCTCTCTTAGGAAAGAAATAAAGACAGTGGATAATTTTAACTGAAAAAACCGGCTGAAACATTGGTAATGTAAATATCTTTAATTAATCAAAACAATTAATTATGATCATAGTTTTTAAGTAACCTAAATCAGTATACACATAGGAATTATATGAAATGCAATGCAGGAATCAAAACAAAAGTTGAAGCAGTGTCCTAGTTTGTTTTCTGTGGCTATGATAAAAGACATGACCATAAATAAGTTGAAAAGGAAAAGGGTTACTTCAACTTTTTGTGTCAATCCACATTCTGTCATTGTGGGAACTTAGAGCAAAAACTCAAGGGAGAACCTGCAGGCAAGAACTGAAGCAGAGATCATGCAGAAATCAAGCCTATTGGCTTGCTTTCTCAGGGTTCATGTTCAGCCAGCTTTTTAAAAAAAAAAAAATGGTTATTTTATTTATTTACATTTCAAATGTTATCCCCTTTCCTGCTTTCCCATCTGCAAACCTCCCTATTCTATCCCCCCACCCCTTACCCCGATTCTATGAGGGTACACCCCAACCCACCTACCCACTCCTGCCTCATTGCCCTGGAATTCCTCTACACTGGGGCATCAAGCCTTCACAGGACCAAGGGCCTCCCCTCCTGTTGATGCCAGATAAGGCCCCTTCAGATCCATCAGTCCTTCCCCTAACTCCCCCATTGGGATCCCTGTGCTCAGTCCAATGGTTGGCTACAAATATCCACATGTGTATTGGTCAGGATCTGGCACAGCCTCTCAGGAGATAGCTGTATCAGGTTCATGTCAGCAAGCACTTCTTGGTGAACCTAATAGTGTCTGGGTTTGGTGTCTGCATGTGGGATGGATCCCCAGTAGGGGCAGACTGTGGATAGCCTTTCGCTCAGTCTCAGCTCCACTCTTTATCCCTGTATTTCCTTTAGACAGGAGCAACTCTGGGTTAAAATTTTGGATATGGGTGGGTGGCCCCATCTCTCAACCAGAGGGCCATGCCTAACCTCTGGGTATGGTCTGGAAAGGTTCTCCCTTCTCTTTTGTTGTGTATTTCACTGAATATCTACCACATGGGGTTCTGGGAGGCTCTTACTTTCCTGGTGTCTGGGACTTTCTGGTTGCTACGCCTAGTTCCCAATCCCCCATTGCTACATATATCTGTTCAATTTCCTGACCCTCTGTACATCTTCTCCATCTCCTCCCATACCTGATTCTTTCTCTCCCCTCCCCTTCTTCACTTCCTTCCAATTCTCTCCCACCTTCTACTTCCCTTGATTATGTTGTTCCCCCTTCTAAGTAGGACTGAAGCATCCAGTCATTGGTCTTCCTTTCTCTTGAGCTTCATGTGGTCTGTGAGTTGTATCATGGGTATTCCATGTTCTTTGCCTAATACTCACTTATCAGTGAGTGTATACCATGTGTGGTCTTTTGTGACAGAATTTCCTCACTTAGTGTGATATTTTCTAGATCTATCCATTTGCCTGCGAATTCCATGAAGTCATACTACTCAGCTATTAAAAACAATGACTTCAGCCAGCTTTTCTACATGACTTAATACTACCGTCCAGAGGCAGCACCACTTACAGCTATGGGGAGCCCACTAGTGTCACTCAGAAATCAAGAATTGTCACTCAACCAAGGTTTTTTTCTTCAAAAGTGAGTCTTGACTTACCAGGACAGAACACTGTTCATATTGTAAGACTTTAGGCACACGTACAGAGCAAGATTTCTTTTCACTGTGAGTGTATCTAGCCATCTGTCATTTCCCACCATGTCAGTATGCTTCCTGTGACCTTCAGTCTTACCTTATATTTTCTGTGATTATTTACAGAAAATGAGAGGATAACATGTTGCATATGTCAGCCTCAGCCATATTCCAGAAAGAAGGTTTATTGGAAAACATATAAACCCTATAAAGAATTTGCTCTTAATAATAATATATCAAATATCAGTCACTATTCATGTCTGAATGGTTTTATATAAATTACTAGAAATGTGATGGATTTTTTGGTAAAAGTTTATTTATTAAAAATTTAAAAAACCTTTTCTACAATGCTTATGTACAAAGTCTAGGGAATTATTATTTTATAAGTTAGAAAACTGACATCTCTTGGAAATTGAACAAGCACAGCATTAAAACTTAAAACATTGCAGTATGAGGCAGATCAATATTGGAAAGCATCTGATAATGCTTTGGGGTGACAAGAGAGCCTCAGGATACTGAGAGGTAAACTGGATTGAGAGATTTTATAGAAAGTTTGAGCTGTAGAGGTTTTCATCAAAATGCTCGGTTAAAATGAACCATGTTTTAAGTGACATGGATATCTTAAATTATTGAAAATATTTTTTTCCACAATTAATAGTTCTAAACAATTTTAAATAGTCGTCAAGTCAATTAGTGACAAAGATCTCTCTGAGTCATTTTTGTTGATATATTTTATTTAAAGCACATTTACCTGTATTTACCTATACAAAACTTAAGCATCTACCATTGGTATATTTATGTTTTATCTATCTATCTATAATGTAGCCAAATAGCAATAATTTATTTGCTCTCCAAGTTCTCATCTACCTATCATTTACTAAGTATGTATGTATGTATTTATCTATTATCTGCCATATAGTATCTATCTTTCATTTATATCTGTCTATATACTATCTATCTATATATATTATCTTCCTATCTATCTATCTATCTATCTATCTATCTATCTATTTATCATTTATCCATCTATCCATTCATCCATCTAGCTAAGTAGCAACTATTATCTATCATTCATCTATTAATCATTCATGTATTCATCTATCTATCTTTCCATGTACCTGTTATCTATTCATGCGTTTATCAACCATCCATCTATCTATTAGTAATATATGTAAAATTTTCCGCTTTCTAGTGTTCCTTTTATTTATCCTGCTAGCTAGTTGGCTGCTGTACAGTGTAGTCTGGTAAAGTAAGAAGAGTACATTGGCTTCCATGCATTTTTGTTTCTGGCATGTGACACAGGAGACGAATCTCTTAGCTTTCTAGTGATCAGACTGCTAATTGATTGACTGCCTCAACACCTGTGCCATGAAATACATCACAGCTTTCACACAGAAAATGCCCTATCCAGCTGCTCTGAAGCAAGAGGTCAGCCTGGCAGGGGTACAAATATGCGTTCGTTCCTGGGAACAAGAGGGAACTTTGATGGTTTCTTTTGCCTGTGGAATACTGTGCTTTTAAGCTCAGTCTTCATGGTTTCCAGCTTCCATCTGAGCAGCTTCTCCACTATCACTTTACATCATTCTCATTTGCACAACTACTGGGAGAAGATTGCTCCTTGTTCTTATATGTTATAATATATATATATATATATATATATATATATATATATATATATATATATTATATGTTCCTTGTTCATATATGTTATAAAACAGGCAACACTTTCATGCCACCTTTCATGTTGTGTTCTGCTTCTTTTTAAGACTTGGACTAACATAATAATGGCTGATGAGTTCTACTTGAGTTCTTACTTATATAAAATCTGAGCTATAGTAGGAAGAATTGGCTTTTAGCATGTAAGTTGGTGAAGAAAATCTTTATTCCTAAAGTGCAGGCTTTTAATACCTTAGTGACCAGAAACACACTAAAACATTATTTACCCTGTCCCAAGTATCTAGTTTATCCCAGAGATGCACCCTCCATCAAATTTCCTCCACTCTCCAGGCTGTCTTACCACCCACCTCAGGTTTCTTCACACCTGATCCCCATGCTTGCTCCCCTTCTCAGCCCTCTCCTACACAGTTTCTTCTCTCCATCCATCTAAATGTTTATTTTACTTCCTCTTGTGAGTGAGATTCAAGCATCCTCCCCTGGCTCTTCCTTGTTCCTTGTCTTTGCGTTTGAAGATTACAGCATGTTTATCCTACACTTTATGGCTAATATCCATTAGTGAGGAAATACCATGTATGTGTTTCTGAATCTGGTTTTCCCACTCAGGATAATATTTTTTAGTTCCATCATTTTCCTGAAAATTTCAGAAGGTCCTTGTTTTTAATAGCTGAGAAGTATTTCATTGTGTAAATGTGCCACATTTTCATTATCCTTCCATCTTCAGTTGAGGAACATCTGGTTGTCTCCAGTTTCTGACTATTAAAAATAAAGTTGCTGTGAACATAGTTGAGTAAGCCACAAGATATGCATGGATACAGATGGAGCAGCAATTGAGGCAATGACCCACCAATGGCAGCCCCAACTAAAGATCCAACCCATGGAAAAGAACCTACCCCTGACACTATTAATAATACTCTGCTATGCTTTCAGATATAGCCTAACATAACTAATCTGAGAGCTGTCATCCACCATCTGATATAAACAGATGCAGAGACTCACAGCCAAATATTAGGCAGAGCAAAGGGAGACTAATGGAAGAGTCAGGGTAAGGACTGAGAGAGCAGGTGGGGGTCAAGGGCACCTCAAGAACATTTATAGAATCAAAAATGCCTGATCCCAAGGAGGCCAGAAGCACCAATCAAAGAGCATGCATGGACTAGACCAAGGAACCCTACAGACATGTAGCAGATGTGCAGCTTGGTCTTTTTGTGGGTTCTCTAACAATTGGAGCATGGGCTGTCTCTTACTCGGACTCTGTTGCCTGCCTTTAGATCCCTTATGCCAGGCTGTATTATCTTTTCTTGTCTCAGTGGGAGAGAATACACTTAGTCCTGATAGGGCTTGATGTGACAGGGTGGGTTAGTACTCTAGATGGAGAGAGGAGAGAGGATGGGAGGGACTGGGAAGAAAGGAGGGAGGGCTTCTGCTGTAGGGATGTAAAGTGAACAATTACATTAATTAATGAAAAAAGAGTATCTCTGTATGTGAAACTCAGTGATAAAACACACTGAACAAATGAAGAGAAAAAACACATCAAAATTATTTGACAAAATCAATTATCCCATTATAATTTATAAAAATACTAATCAACAAAACCATAAATACACATAAGTACACACACACACATACACACACACACACACACACACACACACACACACACACACACAAATCATTCCTTTGTTTGGTAAGGAACATTTTTGAAAAACCTACATTAACCACTCTCAATGGAGAAAGATTGAAAACCTACTTCATCAATCAGAGCATAGTATCCTTCTGAGGCTAAGGGTACATTGCAGAAGACAAAGTAAGAAATATGAAAGAGCTGAAAGGTATGGAGAAAGGCTAAGGAATGTCATTGTCTAGACTTAGATATAAATATTGAAATTATGAATTCAGAACAATAATTGTTACCTGCACCATGAACAACAAACCAAACCAACCCTATTAATAATCAGCATGGATATGGAGTGGCTTATTAGTTCCTACCTTTTTTTCAAGACAGGGTTTATTTGTTTAACCCTGGCTGTCCTGGAACTCACTCTGTAGACCACACTGGCCTCAAACTCAGAAATCCACCTGCCTCTGCTTCTGCCTCCCAAGTTCTGAGATTAAAGATGTGTGCTACCACTGCTCGGCCCTACCTTTATTTCTAATTGGGGAATTTTTATTTCTAAATTCTGGAAAGGAAGAACAAATCTTTTAAATTGTGCATTCAATGTTGCTCACATAGGCTCCTATTGTTTACTTCAAACTTATGGTCACACAGAAATATTTGATTATTTAGTGATTCATAAGAGAATACAAAAACTTATGAATGTGAGAAAAAAGATTTTGTGGAGAGGATAGACAGAACTTGGAAGGATGTGGTATGTGAGTGATTGATATGCATTGAATAAATGTGAAAACTTTGTTTCAAACAAATTTAATTAACAAAAAGTATATGATTAATATAACGAAACTAAAATAACACAAACATTCTTGCCTTTATCAGTTCCTCTGCACATTTACAGGATGCTCTGTTTAGAACATCAAGTCAAGTGAAACATTAAAAATTCTAAACAGGAATTCAAAGCAACAACAATAAAAGAAACTATTGCTACTTACAAAAGTCCTAGAAAAATCTTAAAAGTTTTACAAAACACTCCTCACTGTTAAATAAAAAAACACATCAAATACAGTCATGATTCAGGATACACATAAACTATAAATTGTATTTTTTATGATATAAATATAAACCATAAAATTCTAATTACAAATTTAATTCCCCTTATCATAGCATCAAAATATCAACTCTACAGAAATAAGCTTTACAAATGGTATTTAGGACTTAAACAAATAAATCATCAAAACATCATGGAACATACATTTAAAAAACCTTTTAATTAAAATTTTTGGTATTTATGAATTGGAAGACTCACAAATGTTAAGTTGCTATTTCTACACAAATTGATCTACATATTAAATTAATCTTTATGAAAATTCAAAGAGCACGTTTGCTTTCAAAAAACAGAAAAAAAAAGATCTCAAATGAAATAATCCCAGAAAACTAGAGAACAAAACTCTATATTGGAGGGCCTACAGAAATAACCCAGGGGTTAAGAATGCTTGTTACTCTTTCGGGGAACCTTCCTAGTAGTCATCCTGTGCAGTGAATAGCCATGTCTAACATTAATCGTGGGCACCCAATGCTCTCTTCTAAGCTGTGAAAGCAACCACACACATATGGCATAGACTTACAATTCTTTTTTGAAAAATATGCAAAACATTGAACAAATTTGGAAGTGTGATATTTCTTGGCCTCAAACCTTTCTACAAGGCTAGAGTAATAACTCGGTATGAATCAAACATGCAATAAACATATAGACCAGAGGAACTGAACCGAATGTATATAAATAAACTCACAAACATATGTACAACTGTTATTAGAATGAATATGTAATCATTTTTGACATTTGAATTCTTCTAGATTGTAATTTACCTTAATATCAATTCTTTATATCAATTATTTGTATAAGAGGTAAAACTAATTAATCTTGCCACAGTTATATTTTTGAGCTTAATATCTGAGAAACATTAAAAAATATTCCACTATAAAAAGTCTTTATCAGCATTAGGTATATATGTTTTATGTAACTGTTTCTAATTATGGTATATAACTCTGGAAATAAAATATATTATATGTGATCCACCATTATGTTGTACATGAATTACACTGTGATGGAAAGGTAACATTTTCTGCATAAATGCTCATTAAATATTCACTTTTAGAGTATTTTTAACATAGCCTTAATTTTCTGTTCAAACTCTGATAGCTTTTATTTCATATATGACTCTTAAAACTGTATAGGATCCAGCTTTGCTCTTTGTTTCATATCATATAATAACATTTTACAGTATCTTGGCAACACAACTCTATAGCATGCCTAATTTGTACTTAGCAGGTAGAAAAGGTGATATCCCTTAATTTATATTTCCTTAATGTATAATGGAAGTGTGAATGCAGAACAATCTTATTTGCTTTGAACTATTGTCTGCATTTCTTAAACCTGAAAAAAGAGAATACTGATGTTAGGCTTTCTATGTGACCTAATGACAATTATAGATTTGTTTTATATTAAACCTGATCAAATAGGCATACATTCATTTTAGAATAAGACATAATCATTTCACAAATGCCAATGAGAACTAGAAGAATACATAAGAAGCGGTGTTAACCATAAATACACCAGTATAACTGTCAATTCTGTAGACAGAAGGAGTACCCATTTTCTTCAACATAAATATATTCCAAAAATTCCTTTAATTTTACTCAAATACACATGATAAATTAAGGCACAAAAAAGCAGCGATTCATCAAAAATATGGACATTGGAGCTTAACTACTTTAAAAAAAATTTCCTATAATTCTTTTTCTGCTCCAGATGTCTAATTTATTCTCTGCACCTCCAGAGAACAGTTTTGATATTTCAGTTAACTTGCAAAATTATTAGATTGATTTCTACAATGAAGAATATATATATTAATTTTACTGAATACACTTCTTTCTAATTAGTTTTGCAATGATCAGTTAAAAATCAGCAACCAGAACTAAACTTTTAGACTGACATCACTTGTGGGGAAATGAAAAGCATGCTATTTACTTAACAGGCATTCACAGAGATGTCTTTTCTCGTTGACACCTCAAGGCTCCTTCTCACTCCACCTCTCATGAGAATGGGTTGTTGCTTATTAATCAGTGTTTTTAGATTAAGCATAAAGAAATTCACATAAGATACGATTAAAATGGAATTGAAAATGTTGTAGATGCACTAGAAATTTTCTTCCAGTTCCATAAAATAGTGGCATATGAGACAAATTGAGGAATATTTTCCCAGTGGTTTAATTTGATGCCACCTTCATCCTCTAATGTATCGCTTTCCTCTTTATTGTAGTCTAATGAATTTCTCCTAAAACTCCCACCTGCCTTTGTTTTTTTTTATATTTTTATTTTATTTATTTATTTATCATTATTATTATTAATTTTTTTTTTGGTTTTTCGAGACAAGGTTTCTCTGTATAGCCCTGGCTGTCCTGGAACTCACTCTGTAGACCAGGCTGGCCTCGAACTCAGAAACCCGCCTGCTTCTGCCTCCCAAGTGCTGGGATTAAAGGCGTGCGCTACCACCTGCCTTTAATATGAACTATAGAACTATATTTACTTGAAATGTCTAAAGGAGGAAGTTATTTTCAAAGTATTTTTTCTTTTTTTTTTTAACCAAGATGTATTTTCCCAGTTTATTGTTTTCCCTTTGATGTTAATAATGTTACAACCAAAAGAGTTTCACAGTGTGGGTCAGTAGTTAGAATGTTCTCATATATCATCAGTTAGGGAAAAGATCAAGGTTGAGGCTATAGGACTTCACTTAATCTACTGCATGTTGTCACCTGCCAGACCCTCAGCCTGGGCTCTGTGGGCATGAGGATGCAAAGGCAAGCATACACTTGGGTCTCCCAGAGAGAAGAACTCTAAGCCACACCACAATCTGGGCAAACGGATAACAGAGTTTTCTCAGCACATCCACTAGTTCCACAGATCCAATCTCCAGGTTTCTTGGTTTGAAGAGCCACAGTTGAGCTACGACCACTCCTGAGGAGGTTGCTAAAGCTGGACTCCTGGATAAGGTTCACTTGATAGAGCACATTCCTTCTTTTCTATCACTAATCTTCTGTGATAAAAGGAACTGGAGAAATTTGAAACTATATTCACTGTCCCCTGCAGAGGGGAAATCAGAACAAAACAGAGGAATCAGCAATTCCTCACAGAATCAACCCCAGCTTCAAAATTTTTACTCAATATTCTATCAACATCTTCTAAAATGAAAGGGGGAAATGTAGAAATTCCATACTTGGATATGATCACCCATGTATACAGAAGACCAAGCCATTTTTTCTAACACATAATTTATTTCTACCTTACAAGGTACTCATACTTGTTGGGGACCTTGTGTTTTGTAGTCATATCTTCCTAATTCAAACATTCCCTTCTAAGAGACAAGAGGGGCACAGGTCACAGAAAATAAATGTAACTTACCAAAACTCAGGAAACTCAGGCAGTTAGAAGATTTTCAACTGTGTAAAAGCAATAAACATTTTCTGGGATAGGAGACTACCTAACTGACTGAGCTATCTGTGAGTTTTGCAAAAGGTTTTCTTGCCACAACTTGAAGATGCATCATTCTGCTAGGATGGGGGACTGTAGCACCTTAACTGTTAATGAGTTAGTCATACTCTTGTCAGTCAAAGTAACACCCTCACCACCCCATCCATTCTTCTTTAAGAAACCACAATGAACTCAATGTTTCCCTAATCTAGGTGAGGTAGAATTACTCATTTTAGTATGTCTTTGTGCAATTTGAGGGTGATAAATATTCACTCATCTTTCAACAGAAAATATCAGACAACACAGTTACCAACAAAACAGTACAAATAAAAAAAATAAATAAGTTATTTCATTCTAAAGGTGGGAAGCAAAAGACCAAATATACGTTATGGGCATTTCTTCTCTGAATGAAAGTAGATTAGGGGTGAAAAAGTTTTTGCCTAGTGTTTGATCATTTAAATAGACATGGGTGGCTGATGGAAAGGCAAAAGCCATGGTGCTGTCCCAGAGACTGGTAAGAGAAGGGAACTGATGGAGGCAGCTGCATAAACAGGTACAGCACAGGAAACTTCTTTGGCTTTTAGGCCTGAGTTTAGAAAAAAATCTTACTAATGGACATTACTGTGATCTTGGGAGAGGAGGTAATGCTGAGTGGTCCAAGGCAACAGCACAGGATAATGAAGAAACATGCATGGCTTATGTAATAATTGTGGATTGTGGATGGGTAGCTGCAGTATTGTTCCCATAGGTACAGCTACATTAGTCAAGGGTCTCTAGGGAAATCTGATAAAATGAATATAAGTTAAAAGAACATGAATTAGAGTAACTTACAGGATATAGTCTTCTTTCTGAATTTAGACATCACAACCTATGCTCCAAGTGAGATCTGGTTATCCATCCTTAATAAGGCAATTGAAAAGTTAAAAATAGGGACAATGAAAAAAAGAGCTATATCAACATAGCCAAATTTAGAAAGACAAAGATATTGTGAAAATGGGCAAAGTCTGCCTTTAAATTTCTGAAGTAAGATTACAATATAAAAAGAGGGCAAATTATAAGCACTAAGCAATGCCCAAGTCAAGCCATGGTCCATCCATCATTACTGGGCATCAGTCTCATCCTAAAAAGTGTCTGTTTCTTTGTTAGTTGTAAACTTTGTTTTGAGAGGACAAGTTCTTCTGGTTAGTGACTTTTCCTTCTTCTATCATGATACTCCTGGAAAAGCTCGATTTCTTTGGGATCCATTGTACCAATAATCTGATAGACTGAGAGATGCAAATAATTTTTTCAGAATGTTCTATTGTTAAGGTCAAAGAATCCAGACTTATATAGTACACAAAGGCAAATGGTGTTTATTCTGCAAAAATTATCAGCATGCAGGGGTCACTCATTCATAAAAATGGTGATGGCTTGAGGGAATTATCAGTCTATCCCAATAAAGGGTTTTGCTCTATTTTTAATTAATAGTACAGAAATCATGGTATTAGAAAGAAATGAAGAACTTTCTATAGAATAATTTAAGTTTTCAAAGAAAGAGTTGTTTTATTTAGAATAGCATTCTAACTAATTATCAAATATTCTTAACCTGTACCCACATACTGTTCTCAACATTTATGATGGATAATTTCTTTAAACATGTTTTCAACCTGTTGGATATTTTAAACAAATGATTACCAAATATCTTTCTCTGTCTCTGTCTCTCTGTCTCTCTGTCTCTCTCTCTGTCTCTCTCTGTATCTCTCTGTGTGTGTGTGTGTGTGTGTTACAAACATACCACACACACACACACACACACACACACACACATTCCCTATCATGGGAATAGAATCATATTTAGTTTATGTGTTTAGCTTAAATTGTAAAAGCTGATTTTTACATGAGAAGCCCATCCATAACAAGCTTGTTATACAATTGCCTTAAAGGCCTATTCGATGTAAACAGGTTGATTTCCTAGAAATCTATATTGAAGACAAGATTTTAAGTGACCTCAAGGAACATTATTAACTTGAATGCAAGATCTTTCAAAATTTTGGTGTCCAAAGGCACTGTCAAAGTAAGCTACACAGAGTATGCTCACAGACTCACTAAGCTATATTTGGCTGGAATGATCTTTGATCTGTTCTCTGGAGCCTGTTCTTATCTCTCTGGGAGATATCATATTTCTCCAATAGCGTTTACCTTGTTACAAATATTGTTTCAATCTATTACAATTTTAAAACAATTGCATCAATTTAAAACATCCTTAAATTTATTTTTAAAAACAGTAAAGAGAATACAAGTCTATCTTCTGTAAAATTATATAAAAATAGCAAAATGACAAGCCAAACAAGCAACCAACCAAAAACAACACCAACAATACCACTACCACCACCAACAACAACAATAACAACAAAGCTGGCTCAGAGAAGCATGAGAAAGAGAATTACCAGCACACTGGGGGGAAAGACAGAGAAATTACAGGTAAATAGATTTTGTAGGGTTTTTTTTGGGTCCTAATGACAGTTTTGGTTTTTCTATCAGACAGGAGTATATAGCTAGTGATGTGTACAAGCTACAAAAGAAGAACTGAATTCCAGTTGTCATTATGAAGATTAACTGCAAGAGATCTTGGTAATAGATCAAAGCAGGGCAACAATTGCATTATGGGAAGCTACAGAACTCATCTTCTATTAAAAGTTCAGAATGATAGAACAAGTTACTTGTGTTTTGGGTAGGGGAAGGAGAATGATAAATTTCATTTTTAAGTGATTTGGGGGAACTACACAAAAAGCTGTTTCATCAGTATTAAGAGATTTTTAATGTGTATCAAATAGGAAATACAAAGTAGGCAGTTAGATCCTTGATTCTAAAATCCAGAGGTAATAAAACGTGGGAATAAAAAAAAAAAAGTAGTTGTTGTTTAAAGACCTAAGACTCGATGAATTTGTATATAAGGGAAGTTCTAAGAGTTAGGCATGGAAAATTCAAGGTTTAGAAGTCTGGCTATACCAGTTAAAGAGATTGAAAAAAGGGCCAGAAACATAAGTGGCCCACAAAGATATGATTTTGGAAACAAAAGAGCAATGTGTTTGGAAGACAAAATTACTTTCAGAGACCATATTTGTTAGGCCAAATAATATAAGGACTAAACATTAGCCACTAGGTCCGAAGCATGCTATTTGAAAACCTATAATAGAAATCAATGAGTCTTACTTTAGAATTATTAGAATGTTGATATAATGTACTTTAGATTCTGGCAAAAAAAAGGGAGATATTGATTTGTTCAGTTACACATACACAAAAAATGTTGGAACATGTATTGATTAAAACAAATTATAGCATACAACAGTATGTACTAGTATATAAAAGAGAAATAATTTAAGGAGGATCTCTACTGATACTTAATTTAAAATTGACTTTATAACCTAAATATAATTTTGGACTTGGGTATTGTGACAAAACTGATCTGCCAATATTAGTTCTTTTTATCAATACTATATTGTGATGTGGGAGGCATTTCACTTGTTACTCTAGGTAGCACTGAGTCTTACTGAAATACTGTTTGTTACTGAATATAAAAGGTCATTATGAATGTCACTTGCTGATATTAAACACAGCAACATGCACCATTGGAGAGAATCATCTTGTATTTAATTAAAGTAGGAGGTTCTCTGGAGCTGTCAGCCAGCTGTCCCAGTCTGTACTGGAGGGAAAAATGGAATTAGAAAAATCTTGGCAGTGTTAGAAATAGGAGTGCCTTCATGAATCTACATTTGGGGTTTCTCAGGTTTTAAAAGCAATGTTTGGATTCTTAAACACAATACAAAAGTAGAATAAATCCAGTGAGATACTAGTTTCATTTTGGCCTCATGGTTATAGGAAAACCTTGATATTTTATTGCCTCCCACCTCTACTTTTGTGAGAGTTAGATGAAAACGTTGCTTTTATAATATCTTTCCTTCTACAACCTCCAAAATCAGACAAGGCTGATGTATTTCCCATTTTAAGTAATCAGACTAATTATTTTACATTTTGCATCCTTCAGGCAAAAAACATCACACTGAAAAAAAGGATAAAACTGCATTGCCTGAAACATTTCCCTAGCCTTTTCATGTCAGCCTAAGGAGCCTTCATTGTCTCAAGCATTTTGAGGTTATTGCCAAGTTTGATTTAGAATTTGGTTTGTTGAACATGCTTAAAAGAACCAAGAAACCAAAACATAAAGAAAAATAAAATTTAAAAAAACCCTGAGTTCTTTTAACCAAATGAAATCAATTGAATTTTAATTTATGTTTAGGTCAAGATTTGTATTAAATTCTAGAAATCCTTTTAAATAATCTATCCTTGAGTCACTTAATTTGTATTGCTTTAAAAATAGACATATTTCATAATGGATCTATAAAATAATTATTATTCATTTTATTAATCTAGTAGCTGAAAATAAAAAATTTTCATTGCTTGGTGTTTACAAAAATGAACCATGAACCAAGTAAAACACAACAAAGTTTAAATGCTTTCATAAATAATATTTATACTACTTATATGAAAATCAATTATATGCAAAGTATTCATCTTTACCAACTGAATTTTGTCCAGTACAAATATGTCCACCATGTGTATGTATACATAAGTTTATGTTTATTTTTTTTTGCTCCCACAAGATATCCAAGTTTTATCATTAGTGAAATATTGAGCTTGTCACATTGATTAACATTACTCCCGCAAAACTTACAATTTTAATTTATTTGTAGTTTCATCTAGTAGGGTATTGATAAAAATGAGGAACAGATGGGTTCATCTCAGAGAGTGTTTGTGACTGCTCTTTACTTTCTTAACCATTCTGCCAAACCAAGATTTTTTTGTCAAATCTTGAAAGAGCAGTGACCTAACATTCTATAAGGGCGATACTCTGGAAATTACACTAGCATTCATTTCTTTAAAAACAAAATAGGAAAGCAAAGACAGTCCAGGAACTATTGCAGGAGACAGTACTTATTCACATTCTTGATAGAAGACAAGAGCTACATTCTTGCATCATGATATATAATAGCTCCATTCCTGCATTTTTTGTTGTTGGAATTCAGGAAGCATATAATGGAACATTTTTGATACACACAAAATTGTGCACTCATCACTATAATTTAGAACCTGAAAAGAATCTCAGTGATTATTGAGGAAATCTGATTTCCTCCCATCCTGTTTAACTATGACCACCAGGTGCAGCATTTTTTTTTCTTGAGTGTGTTTAGGGAGGCTGCTTTTGGGTTCCCTTCCTTACATCATTTCCTCTTTCACAGGTGAGCCTGAGTTGCATCCCTTACTTTTTCACCCACCAATGTTCATATGTTTAATTCTCTGCAGTCTCACTAGTCCTCCTATTATCTGTCTTTCATGTTGTGATAATCAAGTAAGTTTAAGAAAGTTTTTTTTAACAGATTTTTCATCTACATTTCTTTTATTACTTCCTATTTTAAAACTTTTAGGATAGAATTCTAACACGTTCAATGAAGTACATCAATCTGAATTAGACACCACAATCAGTATTCTTCTATGCATACATCTTCTTTAATTTTATTTTTTACTTATTCATTTTACATCCTGCTCCCTGCTTCCCTCCTCATCACCCCCACACAAACAATTCTTCCCCCTCCCTCTCCCTTTCTCCTTTGAGCAAGTGGGACCCCACCTCAGGATATTCTCTCAACTCTGGCACTTCAAGCCTCTTCCATCCTCTCCCATGGGAGCCAGACAAGGCAACACACATAGTAGTACATATCCCACAAACAGGCAACAAATTTTGAGATAGCCCCCATTACAGTCGTTTGAGACCCTCATGAAGGCCAAGCTGCACATCTGCTACATATGTTTGGGGAGGCCTAGTGTGGGGCGGTGGGCTGTGAGAAGAAGCAGCTGGGTGCTTGATCCAGCATAAGCCTGGAACCCAGGACCATTATTGGAGGGCAAAAGTTCGGCTCTGCTCCCAGGCCCTGGTTCTTTTCATTTAGCTTCAGCCCTCCACAGTCCCTCCCACAGAGAGTTCTACAACCATCAGTCACAGGAACAGGTCTCAGGCACTAGAGAGATTTACATACTAATGAGGTACCTGAAGGCCAAAGGGTGGAGCTAATTAAGCATTCTTCCCCATGCCCTCCCCTCCCCCCCTCCCCCCCCCCCCCATTTAACTCAGGTGTGTCCTGAGTTTCAGGGGGGTGCACATCCAGAGCCAACCACCATCTGCCATGACATTAAAGCCTGTAAAACCTCATGGACTTTCTCGTGTCCTTGGGACCAAGCCATGAGGAACCATAGAGAAGGCCTTTAATGAGTCCCGGCAGCGGTGCCTAACTTCATGCCTGGAAGAACCCTCAGCGTTCTCCAGCCGCACTACTCACAGCCTAGGTCCAGCCCATTTATGTTCTTTGGTGGTTCAGACTCAAGGGTCCAGGTTAGTTAACTCTGTTGCTCTTAATGTGTGGTTCTTATCCACTTCAGGGCCACAATCCTTCCTCCTATTCTTCCATGAGTCTTCAAGCTCCAACCACTGTTTGGCTGTGGGTGATTGTATCTGAGCCAGCTGCTGGGTGGAGCCTCTCAGAGAACAACATGTTCCCATCTGCAAGCATAAGCATAAGTATCATTAATAGTGTTAGGGATTGGTGCTTGCCCATGGGATGGGTCTCAAGTTGGGCCAGTTTGTAGTAGGCCATTTCCTCAGTCTTTGTTCCATCCCTTGTGTTTGCATTTCTTGTAGACAGGATAGATTTTTGAGTTAAAAGTTTTGTGGAAGGATTGGTTTCCTTATCCCTTTACAAAGGGTGGTGTCTGGCTACAAAAGTGGCCTCTTCAGGTTCTCTATACACCCAAATGTAGTGAATCACCACACCAATAAAATCTACTTCTATCTCAACAGTAAGCCCAACTACTCATGTGTTATACTTTGGTCCTTTTCTGTTTGCTTAAATAATATTATTTTGATTATTTTAATATGTCATGCTGACCAAATTATACAAATATAGCATTTGTGTCCAAGCAAATCTTTTTGAGTGATAATTGAAGATATTTTTATTATTTCTCTGTCGCAGTAATCAACAATTTCATGAAAAACTCATATTATACACAAGATGGTAAATCTTTCGAAAACAATTTAAGCAATATGATTTCTGTATCAAAGTTATTACTGTAATTTTGTAAGATATTTACAGGTTCCTTCTGGAGCATGCCATTTGGGATCTTTAGTAATAAATCATAAGATCTTTTGTCTTTGTGTATTGGTAAATCTTATCTGTTTACCTTGTAAAATTTAATCGCCTTTACCTGGCTTTTACTGAAGATTATAACTGCTCATTTGCTGTAATCTTAATTTTTTTTCACTGTAGCTATTTATTTATGCCATCATCTTTTCTTTCTATTCAATTCTTTGGTATTTTTCTACCTTTCTTGGACAAACACACAGTATCATACGTAGAGATAAACATCTATTTTTACATCAGAGGATAAACTTTTCATCAGAGATTATAATACAAAATGGCAATATTCCCATTTTTCTTGATACTTGGGTTTTTCTTGCATGTGGTTATGTTAGTGATTATGAGAAATTTTAATGTCATCAAACTAATTATTTTTATTTTGTATTTTTTAGTTTTTTGAGTCATAAGGAGAAATAATTACTAACCTTAACTTTCTAAAGAGTTCATCTACATCTTATTTTCATACACTTGATCATTTGTGGAAATACTTTCAATAGTGGTAGAAACATAAAATATACCATTTAAACATTTCTGAATAAACAGTTTCACAGTGAACCGTATACTTACAGTGCTAAACAAGCTGTTTTTAAAACTTTATGTCTTGAAATATAACTCCTCATTTCCCCCTCTCTATTTGAAAGCCAGAAGACTATGATTTTCTTTCTTTGAAATATAAATTTTAAATATGTTTATATTTATATAATATATTTATTAAAAATATATTTATATTTTTAATTTATATTTATATAATATATTTATTAAAAATAAATTTTTAATATGTTTATATTTATATAATAAGGGAAAGTGTATTGTTTTGATTTTGGAGTCATTTATTCCACTAAATGTAAGATCTTACTAATCACTTTCTATGTTTGCTGCAACAAAATTTTGCATAACCATTCCTCATCATTATAAACTGTATCATTTCTACCTCTTGGCTACTGTGACTATAGCTGATATATATATATATATGGCTGCACTCATATGTATATATATTCAAGTTATACACACAAAAATTACATGTAAAATTATTATACAAATAGCAAATTGGAATTGATGGATTACATAATATCTCAAATTTTATTTTTTGACAACTAGCACATTGTTTTAAACAGAGACTGGCTTTACATTCTCTCCAAATTACATAAGAACTTGAATTCTTTATATCTCCTTGCCTTTACTTGTTTTTTTGCTAACACACACATACATACACACAGACGCTCACATACACACGGACACACACACACAAACATATTCATAGTCCCAATATATGATATGATCATTACATGTGTTTTGGCATTCTAGTACCAAAACAATAATTAATGCTTATCATGTATTTCTATGCTTAGGAACACTACTCTTTGATAACATATTCTGATGGTAATGTAGTTATCTATATTTTCTTTATGACACTGCATAAGTTTTATAAGTTAATGACATAGTGTTGATGAGATACAATAGATGAAATGATATTTTCTATTAGGTCCTTAGTAAGAATACTTATATGACAATGTACAAATTATACAAACCATCCAAAATATTAGAGCCATTTACACTGTTGAAGCTTTAAGAGTTCTATCATGTAGAGACATTTGTCCTAAATAAATGAATAAATAAATAAATAAAAATATTTGATACCTCATAACCTAAAAGACAGCAATACCATTTACAAGTCTCTTTGTATTTGGGGACAATATACTAGATTAAATGATACTGTAAAATTTACTTACTGGGTGTCCAATAATTAATGCTCATGATGTATTCCAATGCTTACAAACACTGTGCTTTGATAATATATTGTAAAATATCCCAAGACACAAAAAGAAGGTTTTATAAGAGATTTAGACTTTGATAGAAATGGATAAAGCCTCTTGGACAAGGAGGGAACACAGATTGCATAATGTTAGATTTGCTTTCATTTTATAATTACGCTGTTATTATTTCTGAACTGTCACTTGGGAATTTCCCTGAAGATTCTTATATTCACTGGACTAATATGTTTAGTCAGATTCACCAAACACATAATTTCTTTGAAATATCAGTTTAGATTGTACTTTTGATTTGTGGTAGGTGTACAGTTCCTGAACCAAGAATACCAAATAACAGCATTCTTTTAGGATTAATCAAGTCATAAATTCAGGTAAGTATATTAGTGAACCATAGGAAAATATAGAGACATTTTCAATATCAGACTCATGTTGCTCAAAAGGTGTAAAGAAGTGATATAGGAAATAGTCGAAGATCGCCAAGTTATCATTGTTCACGAACTTTCTACTAGAAGATATACCTATGGACCCATGGAATACCATCTACTAACATGTCTTAGTTCCTAGTTATGATTATTTGGAACACTGGTGAGGGTTAATCTGTACTTCTTATGTATTGCAGCTTCCAACTTCACAATGGCATAGTCCTGATAGTGTTGAGATGAATTCCCCTAATCAACAGATATTTGCAGGCCTATAACCTAATATCAAAAGAGAGCTATCCTGAGTTTGTAATGTAGTGGATGTTAGGCTATAGTTATTAAGTGAGTCAGCAGTTTGAAAGGAACAATAATAGGACACCAGACTCACAGATGTTAGAACATGAACATGTGACATAAGGAAAAGTATTGTGTAGATCATTCCTTCCCAAGTCAGTCACCAGTGATGACCTGGTCTCTTTGCATATGTCTCTGTAATTCTACAGTCACATCTTGAAACAGCTATCTGCAATATGTTGCTTTATAGAGCATGCGTTTACAGTGTTCCGGTTGCATTAAACTTCTACCCAGCTGATATTGTTGAATGGCAACACACACACATAGACTGAAATTTGTTCTGTGTAAATCTGTAAATAATACATTGACCTCAATGATAAATTATAAATAAATGACTATGATGAATATTGCACAAATGTTGCACTATAATGATGTTGTTGTTATTTTTAAATGATTAAGGATATATATTTTCACTCACGATAGTAGATACTAACTCATTCCTGCCTATAACAGTCATGAATCTCTTCTTTGTTTTACTTGGTTGGGGGCTGATGGCTTTTCTTAGAGTGGTGGGGGAGGGGGAATGGTGATAAACTATCATGGATTCTTTCAACCTAATTTTTTTCTTAGTCTCTTCCTTTATATCAACACTCTGAAAGAAAAGTAGATTAAGGTGACAAATATTGGAATGATTAAATGTTACCTTAGTGTTATATAAGTTAAAGAGATAGCATAAAATTTTTACCAGGGATGTTGAGGTCAGAGGTAATTCAAAATAAGCAACATCACTTATTATTTACAAATTTGAAATTTAATTGCCCACATGCTTCACATATTCTAAATTCACAATATGTCTATGGTAAATTCTTTTGTAAATACCATCTTTCTAAATTCATTCATAAAAAAACACTCCCACCTCACTGCCCTGGCATTTCCCTACACTGAGGCATCAAGCCTTCAGACAACCAAGGGCCTCTACTCCCATTGATACCAGAAAAAAACATCCTCTGCTACATATGTGGCTGAACCCATGGATCATTCAATGTATACTCTTTGGTTGGTGGTTTAGGGAGCTCTACGGGGTCTGGTTGGTTGATATTGTTCTTCCTATGGGGCTACAAACCTTTTCAACTCCTTAAAGCCTTTCTCTAATTCCTCCATTGCAGTCCCCATGCTCAGTCCAATGGTTGGCTGTAAGCATCTGCCCCTGTATTTGTCAGGCTCTGACAGAGCCTCTCAGGACACAGCTATATCAGGCTCCTGTCAGCATGCACTTCTTGGCATTCACAATAGTGTCTGGGTTTTGTGACTGTATATGGCATGGATCCCCAGGTGGGGCAATCTCTGGATGGCCTTTCCTTCCGTCTCTGCTCCATACTGTGTACCCAGATATTCTTTAGAAAGGAGCAATTCTGGGTTAAAAATTTGGAGATGAGTGGATGGCCCCATTCCTCAACTGGGGGCCTTGCCTAACCTCTGGATATGGTCTCTACAGGTTCTCTCTATCTTTTGTTGGGCATTTCAGGTACTCTCATCACAGTTGTATCTTAAGAGCCTCTTGCTTTCCTGGCATCTGGGACTTGCTGATGGCTACATCCAGTTCACCCCCCATTTCTATATGACTCTGTTCAAATTCCTGATCCTCTGCATATCATCTCTGTCTCCTCCCATACCTGATCCTGTCCCCCCTTTTCTCCCTTCCATTCCTCTTTTTCTTCCAAGTCCCTCCCAGTTCTACATCCCATGAGTATTTTCTTCCCTTTCTAAGAAGGACTGAAGAAGCTACACTTTGGTCTTCTTTTTGAGTCTCATATGGTCTGTGAATGTTATCTTAAGTATTCTGAGCTTTTGGGATAATAACTACTTATCAGTGAGTGCATACCATGTGTGTTCTTTTGTGACTGGAGTACCTCACTCAGGATGATATTTTCTAGTTCCATCCATTTGCCTAAGAATTTAATGAAGTCATTGTTTTTAATAGCTGTGTAATAATTCATTGTGTAATAACACCATATAGTCTGTATCTATTCCTCTGTTGAAGAACATCTGGGTTCTTTCCAGCTTGTGGCTCTTATAAACTCAGGTGACAGCAGATTCTGGGAAGTATGTGGAGAATGAGGAACACGCCTCCATTTTTGGTGGAATTGCAAGCTGGTACGACCACTATGGAAATCAGCCTGATGGTTCCTCGGAAAAGAGTTTATTCGCCTCCCAGTCAGTTTGAATGACTGGTTGGGAAACTTTATATTGGTATGAAGGAGGATGGAATTCCTTAGAGCACATTAGAATTAGATGATAAATCTTTCTACTTCCTGAATGCTGACCATGGGCATTTATGAATTATTTAAATAATAATTATTTAATAACATAATAACATAATATGTTATTATGTATTATTAATAATAATTATTAATAATAATAAATAATAATACAATTATTTCCATTGTAACAGCATTCAGAGTTAGAGCCATTAAGAGATCCCCCAAAGGCTGTGACTTCCAAGCTGAACTGATGAGCGTGTTTGGATCTGCTCATTCTCCCTCCTAATTTTCTGTCATATACCTACACCACACCCAGGCTTTTGCCAGAAGCATATACTTTGAGCTATGACTTAGAGTTCTAAGAGTATGAAAAAGCATTTTTATCACATGTGCTTGCACACACACACACACACACACACACACACACACACACACACACACGTATTGCCAAATATGATTTTGTGGGACCTTGAACAACTGTTGTTCATACTTATACAATAGATTTATTTCTGAGGATTTCGTTTCATTTGACAGAAGATAATATGAGCTCAAAGGCTACTAACAAAAACTGAGCAAAGTATTAATTCCTAAGTATTTTCTTCCCATCAACATCTTTGCTCTTTTGCCTTTGTGGAGCAGATGGTTAGATGACTGTACCAACTCACTGTGTTAATAATCATCATCACTGTGTCACTGAAGTGTTGCTTCCATCCTGTTTGTTTTTCTTCTCTTTTGCCTGTAATTTACATTTTCCTTTCATGTATACCACAGACACCTGATTTTTTTATGCCTTAAAACCTGCTATTACAAACCCTCTTGATATAGAAAGAAAAAAAATAATGAGTCTGTGATGTATAAGGTGACTAATGAAGTGTTAAATTTAGTATTTTCTTTCCCTAAAATTCTTAGGCATGAAGTGTGTATTTTTCTCACCAACAGTCATGCAAGTGAGATTACTGCTTTTTAGAAATTAAGATACTTGGGACAACCTTCATTTTATGACACCAAAGGAAACAGTTATTAAGGCGTGTATTCTGTGACATGCGTAGCACATAAAATGTAAAGGTGATACACCTAATTATATGGTACAGAATCAACACTGATTTATAAATAAAATTGCTACAGTATGGATGCTTCTTTGCATCCAACGCTAACCTGTCAAGTCAGCTCTTAAAAATGCTGTATGTTCTCATTTATTATTCCTTCTCTCCAGTTTCTGTGGTAGAAACGTAGATGGGTAATGAATGTATAAGACTCGTGCGAGCCAAATTTCCATGTTCTTTTGTGACAGGACACTCTAGGAGATGACATGTCTAATACTCACTGCCATTGTAAAGTGAAAATTTAGTCAATTTGGGAAGAAATGCTCAGTGTGCAGAAGCAAAGCTGGTGTGGTAGGGAGATAAAGGAGACTGGGTGACTGAACAAACCTTGCAGTCAAGATGAGGAAGATAAATGAGAACACATTGTGGAATGAACTGATTTTTCTCCCAAGCAAGTTTAAGATCCACATGTTCCCTCATTTTATTTCCTCTTGATTTTCATACAGGGAAAAATGTCTATGGGGTTTTCAATGCAAATCTTTGTCCGAATTATTTGTATTGTTTACAATTACTGTGTTATTTAAATATAAACTTTTTAAAATACCACGTATTACTTTTATAATTTACTTTTTATCTTTTGAAATTTTTACATAAGTGCATCATTTCCCTTCCTTTCTTTTCCTCCCTATAACATGTAAAGTGTCACTTCTATTTTCTGAATTCAAAGCCATCATTTTGTAATATGTGTATCTTTTTTAATGCTATAGGCTTTACTATAAAGTTTATTGTCTGTGCATTTTCTGCTGAAATTTACACTCAATGAGATATATTCATTAATAACTCATTGTAAATGCTTTGTTTTATAAAGTATAACTAATGGGTACTATGTGATTACCATCTGCAATATTTTTTTAACTTATAGTATAGGAGTGTTGCAATGAAGTACTAAATATTAAATTGAACTAAATTTTTAAAAAAATGTTTTTACAAAAAGTATATTTTTCACAGTCTATATTTGATATGTCACAATGTACTATACATAATGATGTAAACCATAATTACACCCATGATTTACTCTCTTGATATATTTCTTACTTCTGAGAAATTAACTAACAGAAAATAAACTTTGTAATGAATTGCATTTTTAAAAGTACCTTTAAATAGAATATAATGAATGTAAAAGTGAATTTTAATATACTAAAAATCAAGTAACTTAAGATGAAACAGGGAGTTTTACTTGTTTAAAAGTCTGTAACTTGCTAAGTTTACTTACATATTAAATTCTTTATTATATCTATCAAGGTTAACTTCAAAATCTCAGCAAACCATAATAGTTTAGAGATTCACAGAGCTTCTCTAATATTTAATAACTGCATGTGAAATTTTTCTGTGTATACTTAAGGGTTCTTTTTTTGAGTTTCTGTTCATTTTAATTATTTTCATTCATTCCATTCCTTTAAACAGAACATATACAAGTTGTTTTATAGCATTCTAATTATTCTATTGTCAATAGGCTATATTATCCACTACAGAATTCCTTACAACTTCATATAATTTGATTAAAATTACTTTTGTTGACAGCTGATGATATAAATACAAAATTCACTATTGAGAGTTAAAAGAATATCAGGAAGTGAATATCTGAAATGATTTTGAAAAGAACACATGGTCAGATGAAATGATTTTGTGTGAAAACTATGTTTTAATATTTTTTAGAGGAAGACATTGCTGAAACCATGGGCCATTGTTTTAGAATTTTCAAAGGAAAGTGCCTGCATGAAGCACTACGGTGCTAAGAATATCACGGTGAGAAGTGGACAGCTCTGATACACATGCTGCAGATGCGCTTTTGATCTGGTTCCAATTTTCTTACAGTGTTCCCATGAAATCTTTGTTAACTCTGTAAGAATATATGATTCCTGATTAGAAGTGATATTTTCTTCATATTTTTAACCCTTTTGGCTAAATTTCAAACAATTATCCCAAAATGAAGTATTTTAAAGGTTGGAAAGATGGCTCCCTGTTATGAACACTGGCAGCTTTTTCAAGGAACCTTGCTTGAATTCCCAAGACTTGTATGGTAGCTCAAAACCATATAAAAATCTAGTCCCAGTTTGTACCATTTTGCCGTTTCCCCAGAAACAGCCATGTGTGTGGTACACAGACATGCATGTAAGCCAGACACTCTTACACCAATACTGTTTTAAAATTTTTTGAAGAAAAATTATATTTTTAATTTTTTCTTTAAATATTTAAAGTGTCTATAATATATTCTGAACATATTCACCCCTTACAAACGTCTCTTATTTTTCTCTCAAGCTCACTAAAACTCTCTGCCATATCAATGTTACCCAAAACATTGGGTTGCTTATTTGTCTGTTTTTGTTTTGTTTGAGCCAAGACTTCCATTGTGGGCTAGGTGTGAAATGATCCACTGCTCCATCAGCAATGGCTACACTACTGAAGGCAATAAGACCACTTCCCTCTGCAGCTGTCAATCGCCAATAGTTCCTCAGTTTGGTGTGAGTGGAGCCTCAGAAGTCTCCTACCTACATGACTGAATATTGATAGGCTCGAGCCTTGTGAACAATTTGTGCAGGTAACCTCAGTTGCTGTGATATTATGTCCCAAATATATTCCACTACTCTACTCTCCGCCATTCACAACTCTTGCACTCTTTCTGCCCTCTTTCTGCAATGCTTCTTAACAATGGAAGGCATGGCACGGAGATTCAATGAAGAACACTCATCAGTCACTAATTCTCAGGAATTTAACCAGCTGTGATTTTTGGCATTAATGGCCCTTTGCTGAAAAATAAAAAAAAAAAAATTTAAAATAAAATTTTAAACAAAATTTAAAAGGCTGCAGGCTTCTCTAGTCTAGTATTATAAAAACGTATATTTGGAGGCAATTTGATAACACATCCATTTAGTAAATCAATACTAGTACTTGACCCCTGGTAGAGTGAGCCTCATATCTAATCTGAATACATCTGTTCTTCATATAACAGAGATGTTGCTGTTACACCATGGGGAACAACTTGCCTGAAAGCTTGTTATTATAGCATGCAGTGTCCAAGGCTGAGAGAGACTGCTTGTGACTCCCCAGCCATAGCTACCTGAATAGCAACTTCTTGCCTTTATCTTGCCTTTAAAAGTTGCCACTATGGTGGAAGCTCTCAGCACAATTACAACATACTGTATCTAAGTTCTTCATCCTGTGTGTGGTGTCCGAGGCAATGGTATCCTATCATATATTTCTGGTGAACAATAGCCTTTAATTTTAAAAAAGGAGATCCTGGAAGGTTAGCAGCAGATATTGCCTTTCTATGGAGAAAAGACTCTCTGTTTATTTGCTAAATAATAACTGTACGTTCTGCTCATCTGTTGAGAGTGCATTGTTAATCTTCTTGTTGAGTATGCTTTACAAACAGGAGAGAGAAAACAACACTCATCTTAGGATTTCACTCTCTGAGTATAGCATTGTTTGGGAAAGAAATAAATCTACATACTCCTGTAAATCAATAGTTTTTTTTTTTTCCTTTGAATTGCACTGCTTGTCTTAGAAAGAGTTATTGGACATTTTTGTCTATATCAACAACTATACAGAAATCAATCATTTTGTTTTTAAATTACTTACTTTTGTGGCTGAGACAATAGACAAATTTCAAACATGGTTTGAATGCTTCACCCTTCTTATGTAATAAGAATTAAGTTTAAGTTTCATCAGCATTGTTTTTATTAGATCAAAACAAAATTTATTTAAATTCCTATTGATTTAATTGAATCACGTTAACCTGTAAAAGTCAGTTTAATACAAAATAGATTTTATTATCAGTATGAAGATAGTAGAAATTAAGTCAATAAAAATAATTTATTTCACTAACTTATATTTTGAATAATCTTTACAACTCCCCTGAACCAGATTATCCTAATACTCTAAATATTATATTAATACGATTGAAAATAGTTACTAGTAATGTACCAAAATAGTTGTAATTAAAAATATGTCTATTTAATAATTAAAACATGGAGAGGTATACATTTGTTTATGTATGTGAGGGAAGATGTTAAGAACAACACAAACTTATAAAGCTGATTACCAACAACCTTATTACAAGTGCTCTTGTCACTTGACCTTTGGCTAGAAAGTAAATGCATTAGCATTTCATTGCTGGTCTACTATATAATCACAGATTTCATGGCTTAATACATTTAATTTCACTGTTTTTAACAGGTCATATTTTCAAGAGCAATCTAATCAGATTCAGTAAAAAAAAAATAAAAATAAAAAGTGTTAGCAGAATTGTACTCATCTTGGAAACTTAACAAAGAAATTGATAATTATGAATAATATCTACATCTCAACTTTTTTATCTAATACCATATGCAGATTTCCTTTTGTTAGATAAATAAACATATTTAAAAGTTCTTGGGGATTAGGCACTCAACACTTCTGGTGTCCATTAAATTTCCCACTATACTATAAAGCATTTGGTTCTCAATACTTGAAGGATCTACAAGCACAAATTCAAACTACCATAGATTAAAATAACTATTTGAGTTTTGTCTTGCCATTTTTATCTAAACAATGTAGATTTACATGTAAATCTCTGTAAGATTTACAGTATTTTAGTTACTATAATAATCATGGAAGAATTTAAAGTCAATGGGAGTATATGTGTGTGTATGTGTGTGTGTGTGTGTGTGTGTGTGTGTGTGTTAAATTATTTTTTCCCTATGGCCATCCCTAATAAAGTAGCATTTTTCTTTACAACTAAGAAAATATTTACAATCTTTTCATAGTTCACAAAGTTAACATATATTTTGGTTACCAACCAATGAGCTGATTATTTTTTTTCTGAAGTACACCTCAAAAATTGCATTTTTGTATTGGTGATGATCATATTTGGAAGCAATACGATGAAATTCATCTGAAAACTTTCCGGTTTTTCTTTCTATATAATTTTATCTTTACTTGTTAGCCTAATGAATCTATAATTCTGGTATTTTTTATTTAAAGTTCAAGGTTCACAATATCACTGTATTCTTTCTAAAAATTATTCATTGTATTGATATCACTGCTAGTCTCATCCATTCTATGGGGTTCATAAACTTCTTTTCATGTTTAGGATTCACTGAAGGTAAATGGCCAGTTTTCACAGAATTAACATATATATGTAAACTGCAGACCAAGAAAAAAAACTTAAAAGTCCTACCCAGCTCTAAAGCTTACAAACCAGTGTGGTTAACAATACACTCAAGGGTGCAATAGTGGCACTTATACCTAAGGGATATAGAACAGACACTTGCTTTGACTTAAGAATTTCTCAGTAAGAAGGCATTCAAACCTTGTACTCAAACCTAAGCTAAGGTTTGAGGCTATTAAGATCATAGATCTAGGGAAGAAGCTGCTGTGTTTCCAAATTAGTTTAATTCTACACTCTTTTTTAAAATATCTATCCTGATATCCACAATACATATAGCGCTTACCCCTCATCAAAGCAATGTCTTTTGGCAGATACAGATCCAATCATGAAAATCCAAACTGGTAAAAATGCAGAGGACAACTGACCATAAATAAGGTGCATATCATCATTTGATACATCTATGTAACCTTTTATATCCAAAATTTAAAGAATATTGTGAATTGGGGCAATAAGATTCTTAGAGCCAGATGGCATAACATCTCAACAACATGATAGGCTAAACAAGACCTGTAAATTAACAACACCAGTTGACATGCCAACTGTCAACAGGATCATAGAAATTTCACAGTATTCCTCCAACAGATGAAGAGCTACAGGCAATTAATGACTGGCACGAGTGGGAGAAACAGCCCTCACCAGTCCTCACTATGGATAATACTGGGATATGTTAGCCAAACACAGTTGGTCAGACTTAAACACATGTACATATAAACTACACAAAATGGGTTCAGGAAATATTATATAAGCATATATATGCATATATGCATATATGTATATATTACATATATGTATATATATTACATATATATGTACATATGTATAGTGTCTGTGTTTTATGTGTATATGTGTACATTGGTTTGAGAATCATAATTTAAAAAGAGGTCATGAATTGAAATTGAGTCAAGGTTGGCATGAGGGACTTGGAAAAGGAAGAAGCTAGAATGAAAATGGAGTAATATAGTATTTGATATATGCAAGTCTTAAAAATAAAACAGATATTTTGTTAATGCTCATTTGCAGAAAATAAACTTGTCTAATATATTTATAATAAAAATGTAGTCTTATAAACATACACTACTAAAACATCTGAAACTCCATATATAATGAATGGCAATGTAGAGGTTGCTCAAGAACAGTTTGATATTTTCATCTTCAGTCTGGTATTCGTTGTAAAGAGAGAGCTTGGAAAGCATTACAACTGTTTAAAGGAGGAATTCACAGAGCTATAGAAGTCAGAACATCCTTAAAACCAGAAAGAACAAACAGTATGTACTTTTCTTAATTTAAGTAAAATAGAATATAGACACGCTAGAATTTATAGGTTACAGAAAGATGATAAATAATGATTAAGAGGATGTTAGACAGACAAACATAATCCATCTTAGTGTTTTGTGACAGTTATAACTATTGAAGAACATGAATAATAAATTCATTCAAGCAAATAAATTTCTGGCAATTTACATTGAAACATTTTTTTCTTATTTATTTAGAAAAAAAGGCAAAGAAATTGGATCAATAATTTAGGAGAAATGAAAAAACACATGAAGAAGATAGGCACGCCTGTTCCTTAAGAGTTTGGTGTATGGTAGGAATTTAAAGAATGGGATTCTCCCTAAGCGGATTTAGAAGAGCAAACTAAAGCTTTAAATCAGTATGATTGCTACATACTGAAATAGAGAAAGAGAAAACAGCCTAAGAGATGGGAATCATTGAGAGAAAAATAGCCAGTGGTAGGAAATACAGTAGAGACTTTATATGCAAATCAATAAGGCTGTTTATAAAGGAGCTTTCCACTATAAAACCAATACACACAATATAATACCAATATACACATATACATACATATACATATTCATGCCGCCCCAAATGATAAGATTGCTTCTCAGCTCCTATAACCAGGTGTCTAGTGGCAAACCAAGCCAAGCAAGAGGAATTAGAGGCTCTACTTACATGTCTAGGCATCCCTCTTGGTTCTGTGCTTCTCAGAACAACATCTGTCACTTTCATAGCTACAATATGGAATCTCTCCTATCAATCTATGAAGCATCAGAACTATTAGCTGTTTATCTCTGGAAAAGTGACATTGGAAATGCCACACTGAACCTTAAATTCACATTCTTCTTTCTAGGCATCTTGATTCAAATCAGATCCCTTAACTTTCCAAACTAGTCACTGTTGATGAAATAATTCATTCACTTGATTGGAAACAGAGCATAGAGAAGAACCATGAACTGAAGATAAGGAAGATATCCGATAAAAATCAAGTTTTACCAGAGTGTTTTCAATACTTAACAGAGGTCAACATTTTGTCACATAGTCACGTTTAGGGCCACATTCAAGCTGATTTGAAACAGAAATAAAATAGGAAATACATATACATATACATATACACATACACATATACACACACACACATATATATGTATACACACACACACACACACACACACACACACACACACACACATATATATATATATATATATATATATATATATATATAATTAAATGTTTAGAAATACTTCTATACTTCCCACACATGATCAGATCAAGATCACAGGGCATAAGATAAACTGAAATTGGAAAGGAGATGTCCTTGGGCTAGAAAATGAAGGAACTATGGAAACACTGGCAGAGGCAAAAGGTCTAGCTATATTTCTGTGCAACAGACACCACAAAGCATAATTGAGAATCAGTTTATGGGGAAAAAGTGAGGTATTTTGAGATGGTTCAAATGTAAATGCAGAAAATAAGGAATATAATTGACAGGATGATGCAGTTGTGTAAGACAGGTTCAAAAGAAAGACAAAATCTGGATATCAGAGAAGATATGCCTTGGCTTACTTGTCTAAGGGATCAGAGAATACACTGTTAGAGAAATTTTATTCAGAATATTGGAAAATAGTAAATGGAAAAAGTTAAACAAGAAATAACATCAGAACAACATAGTTTTGAAAGAAATGATGAAACCTTAAACTATAGAAAGAAATGAGAAAAATGTTTTCTAACTATGAAATGGTTCAGATATATTCATTATAATGCTTCTTGAGGACATACTACAGAACACACACACACACACAGTTTAAAATTGAGATAATTATAATATGACATTGATTTTTTCCTGTTTTGGCTATTTGTTGAAATATCAAAAGTAATTTAATAACCCACCACATAGATTTATGTTTTCACTCTTTTAGTGCTTCATAATCCCAACTTTGAGAAACCACAAATTTGATGTCTTGTCAAGGCTTACTTTCTGCTTCCTAGAAAATACCTGGTTCATAAATTTGTTCAGTGTTTTTTATTGTAAAAGAAAGCTATTTTTCCAAGGTATAAATTCTTTTTGTGAAAATTTCATTTGTTTCTAAATATTCTATTTATAAAGCCCATCATACTGGATATTAGATTTCAGCACACAAAGTTAGGGGTGACACAAATATTTGATAAAAATACACATTTAATGGTAAATGGAAGTTTAAACTGTGATTTCTCATGAAATGTAAGATTCCAGTTTTTTTCATTTGGCTTCCACTTAACACAGGTACTGCTATTCTTTCAAGGATATTTTAGTATTAATTACAAGAAAATCATTTGCTTGTCCCTATAGGTTACCCATATACAAGAGCTACCAACATCAATTTATCTAATGGAGAAAAAAAGAAACCGTACAATATTAGATACAATATTATGAGTTTGGCAACTTATAGAAGGGAGAGTTTATGTGATTTATGGCAAATAACCCATAATGGTAAGAGAGATTTGCCAACAGGGAGCCAGGTTAAAAAAAATCAAAATTCTATATGCAAAGGAAGCAATGAGTCTGTACTAAAAATGAGAAGGAACTATAAACTCTCATAGACCGCCTCCAGTTTCCTTCATCAATACTATATACTCTAAAAGCCCCCAAACCTCACTAAAATACACTTCCAACTGGAAACCAACTGTTTCAATACGCAAGACTATGGGAGACATGTTTTATTCAAACCAACATAGTGACTAACAAATGAGATTTGTGCAGTGATTTGCTTCAGGGTTTATTTGAAAAGGTTTGTGTATATGAAACCTATTTCTTCTGTGCATGATTACATCATCAAGGTAACATACAATTTTTTTGTTTTTATTATCTTAAGGAGAAAAATAATTCATTAATTATACAAAAGTCTTATTTTTAAAAGATACACTCAGATACATATCACAGGTACTTTTCTTGAGACTTTTTTTTCAAATTTTTATTAGCTATTTCATTTATTTACATTTCAAATGTTATCCCCCTTTCCTGTTTTGCCTCCTGAAACCCCCATCCCATCCTCCCTCCCTCTGCTTCTATGAGGGTGCTCATCCACCTGCCCACCCATTCTTGCCTCCCCACCCTGGCATTTCCCTACATTAGGGCATCGAGCCTTCCTGGACCAAGGGCCTCTCTTCCTATTGATACCCAACAAGGCCATCCTCTGCTACATATGCGGTTGGAACCATGGGTCTCTCCATGTGTACTCTTTGGTTGGTGGTTTAGTTCCTGGTAGCTCTAGGTGGTTCTGGTTGATTGATACTGTTGTTTTTCCTGTGGATTGCAAACCCCTTCAGCTCATCCAGTCTTTTCTCTAAATCCTCCACTGGAGATCCCATTGGAGACCCCATGTGCAGTCCGATAGTTGGCTTTGAGCATCTGCCTCTCTATTTGCCAGGCTCTGAAAAAGCCTCTCAGGAGAAAACTACATCAGGCTCCTGTCTGCAAGCACTTCTTGGCATCTTCATAGTGTCTGGATTAGGTGTCTGTATATGAGATGGATCCCCAGGTTGAGTAATCTCTGGATGGCATTTCCTTTAGTCTCTGGTCCACATTTTGCCTCCATATTTCCTCCTGTGAATATTTTGTTCCCCCTTCTAAGAACGACTGAAGCACCTACTCTTTGATTTTCTTCTTTGAAAGCTTTATGTGGTTTGTGAATTGTATCTTGGGTATTCCAAGCATTTGAGCTAATAGCCATTTATCAGTGAGTGCACACCATGTGTGTTATTTTGTTACTGGGTTACCTCACTCAGGATGATATTTTCTAATTCTGTCAATTTGCCCAAGAATTTCATGAAGTCATATTTTAACAGTACTGAGTAGTACTCCATTGTGTAAATATACCATATTTACATATTTATTTACATATTTATTTTTTTACATATTTATTTTTATTTACATATTTACATATTTATTGAGCGGGGCTCAAGGAAAGTGGCAAAATATCTTAGATCCTAAGCTATTGGTGTTCTGTTCAGGAAGTTGTCGCCTGTAATAATGGGTTTAAGACTATGTCTTAATTTGTGTTCTACTTGGTTTAGTGTATCTAGGGGTATGTTGAGGTCTTTGGATCACTTGCATTTGAGTTTTGTGCAGGGAGACAAATATGGATCTATTTGCACTCTTCTACATGCACACATTCAGTTAGACTAGTACCATTTTTGAAGATGCTTTCTTTCTTTCTATTTATGGTTTTGACATTTTTTTTTTCAAAAATCAACTGTCTGTAGGTATGTAGTTTTATTTCTGGGTCTTTGTTTCAATTATGTTTATTAACCAGTTTGTTTTTATACTAATACCATGAAGTTTTTGTTACCATTACTCTGTAATATACCTTGAGAAAAGGGATAGTGATACTTCCTGAAGTTCTTTGATTATACAGGAACTTTTTAGCTATCATGGAATTTTTGTTTTTCCATATGAAGTTGAGAATTGCTCTTTCAAGTTCAATGTAGAATTATGTTGCAATTTTGATGGGAATGACATCAAACCTATAAATTTCTTTTTATTATTTTCTATCAGAGGTCTCTTGGTTGTTTAGCCTATAAGTGTTGGTACTTCAGGCAGTGTCTGGGCTGGGCTCCCTCTTATGTTATGGGTCTCAAGTTTAACTAGTCATTAGTTGGCCATTCCCACAATTTATAGGCCAAATTCCTTTTGGCTGTGTTTGTGTTCCAATCACTCTATTGGACATACTGAAGAGTTACAGCAGATGGTCAGTTCAGGGACTATATTCTCCTTTGCCAGAAGTTTTAACTATGGCCACCATTGTAAATTCTTGGGAGTTTCTATTGTGCTAAGTATCTATCTTGTTCCAGACATGCTCCTGATTCCAGTTGTCTCTCTCAGTACTCACTCCCTTTATCCACTCCTCATATGATCCTTCCTGTTTATAAATTCACCTCCTATTCAGACCCTGTTCCTGTGTACTCCAAATGTCTATTCTATTTCTCATTCTCGGGAAGATTCATAGATCCCTCCTTGAGTATTACTTGTTACTTATTTTCCTTGGATCTGTGGATTATAGGTAGCATGGCTATCCTTACTTTATAACTAATATTCACATACATGTGAGTATGCAACCTAGATTTTAAAAACAATGACATCATGAAATATGTAGGCAAATGCATGGACCTATAGCTATATTATTTAAAAGTCACCTTTCTTCAGCTGTTTTTTACTTGAAAATAAAAGCAAATAAATATCTTTTTGTACTAGTATTTATGCACATATCACCTATTTTAGGAGAAAAAAATTTCTGAATATTTTAAGAGTTTTTGAAAATATTAGAAAAAATAAGAAGTGTATTCAGAAAAGAAAGAAAATACTTTTAAAAAATGCTTATTCTTCCTTAGTTTTTGGACCAATATAGAAAATTTATTGTAAGAAATTGACATTATTGACATTTATACAGAAACTTTTCATGTAAAATTATTTTTTGTTGTAATTCATTCTTATCAAAACTTGGTGTAAAAAAAAAAAAAAAAAAAGATACAGCCTTTCTAGGGAAACTATCCTTGTCAAATCTCCCACTGCCTATGTTCCAGTAGACCTAAGTTACTAAATGTGATGTAATAAGATGGGCAGTCCAGTAGGTGTGAACAAATGTATCTTAATGTGATGACCTTGCATTATGTGGTGGCTTTTCCATGCCCCTGTGAGTGCCACTTAATTAAAATTTGGACTGCGTTCAAATGTTCCCACTGACATTTTCTACTTGCTCTAAACCAAATTACCTTTCAAAGTAGAAATTATTCTACATGCTAACTTCTGAATATTCTTATATTTACACTCTTTACATGACACTATTTTACTTGTTATTTATCTATTCTTTTCTTCTCTTATCTTCATTTTTTTCCCCTTTCTTCTAATACTTCTTCCATGTTTCTCCTCGTTTGGTTCCATGGCTTCTTTGTTTTTTGTATGCTTCAGGTTCATCTAGCAATGCATTCAAATGAATTGATTTAAAACTGTGTGACAAATGATACTCAAGATTCAGTACAGTAAGGCAGAAAAGTCTGCAATGATTAATAACTATGGAAGATGGAAGAGAAAGGTAAGTGAAGCGTGAGGAGGCTACTTTGAAAGATAGAGAGATTAAGGATGCATGATATACACTATTCAGAGAGTATGAAGAATCTATACCAAGAATACTGACTTAAATTGATGAGAATTTAATGAATGTAACTTTTTGTGTCAAAACAGAACTGCCATGCGTCTTAGTTGTCAAAGTATAGCTTGTCTTTTGTCACAAGGATTTGGTGGCACTCCCAGTGACAATGTATATTAACTCTCAAATTAGCCTCAACTGACAGGCTGAGATTTGTTAAATTACACACATGCTAAAATAGAGAGCACAAAGAGAAGTCACTCAAGAGGTTTTAGTGCTGTTAATCTGAACAAAACAATCACTCTAAAATTATTTTCTCCAATAATTATCTCCATATCCCTCTAAGTAGTGAGGAGAGAAAAAAAAAAAAAACTAAGGGCAATCACTTTGTTACTGTTATATAGTCATTGCAAACACACATATGTGCATATATGTGCATGCCAGTATGTTTGTGTAAATTTATTTATGTTTGTGTTAATTTCACAATTAACATGTAGATATCAGAGGACAACTTTCAAAACTTGTTTTCTCCTTCCACCATGTGGGTTATTGTGATGAAATTCAGGATGACAGGCTAAGAAGGAAGTACATTTATCTGTGGCTTATGTTGTCAGACCCAAGAGACACTTTTATTTTTGAACATTTTTAGCCTAAAATTTACTTTGTTGATTGAAATTTTCATTTTTATTTTATATTTTTATATTTATTTTTCCATTTGATTCTGTTTTTCTCTGTTTCTCTTTGTCTTTGTATGTTTGTTTCTGTCTCTTTCTCTCTCATGTGTGCATCTCTCTCTGCCTCTCCCCACTCTGTGTGTGTGTGTCTTTATGTTTGTGAATATTTTGTATGGAGGTCAAAGAACAACAATTCCTGAGTGTCAGTTCTCTCCATCCACTATGTAGATTTCAGGAATCAAACTCTTGGTGTAAGCATTCTTACCTGCTGAGAAACGTGGAATAACCTTCCTTCTTTTATTCAACTATAAATGCTGTTCAATGTGAGCTCATAGAAGAAATTGAGATGAATGCAATGTAGGTGTTAGAAATTAAGGAATTTGTAATATAGTAAAGTACAAGTAGGAAGGATCTCTCAGGAAATAGGCTGAACAAAAGGGGTGCAGAGAACAAATATAACAGTGGGCAAGTGCAGGACAGTAGGGGAGGGAGGCTTAAAAGAAAAAAGTTTATGGCTCACACCTTTGAACCCAGCACCCAAGAGGCAGTAGCTGATAGACTGCTCAGCTTGAGGCTATCCTAATATATGGAGTCACTTCCAGAACAGACAGAGCTACAGAGAAACCCTATCATGAAAAATCAAACAAACAAAACAAAACACCAACCAAAAATTAAATAGGCAAAAAATATCATACTTGAGACTATTATTTTTGTATGCTATCTTTAAAAATATTTAAAAGTAATAAAATTAGTAGCCAGCTATTCATACCTTTGAAAAGGATTGTAAAGGTTATCAAATGATAAAGTTTACAAATAGAAAATAATCTATAAATTAAAGGCTTAGAAAATTAATAACAATGAAGCCAATGATTAGAGGTTTGTAATTATTCATCATAAATATTTCTAATTTTCCCTTAACTATATTAAATTGTACATGTAACTACTAAATAAAAAATAAGAAAAATGTAAACGAATATAGATTGGCAACATGTGAATGTTACCTAAACATATTTTGAAGGGTTAATACTGTATCAACAGAGTTTAAGGTTTTAATAAGCAACAAACATTTTAGTCTGTTATGCTCAGTTATGGTGTGAACTGACTATCTAGAGATAATGCCAGGCTTATTTCTCCTCTGTTGTTTTCTTTCAGTTATTCTCTGTTTTCTGCAATGTTGTGGGCTTTCTTCTTCTCAAAGTATACTAGGCACCAGATGTATATGTAACTTTTGGGGGCAAGATGTAATTGGTTTCAGAGGCTTACTATGTTCTACTTTGATCTTAACTCTGGCTGACTCATTCAACTCAGCTGTTATGGTTCAAATTTCTCTCCAAGCTGACTGATTCAGTCTGGCTTTTCTCATCATCTAAAAGAGAGAGTAGAAATCTCGAATTGAGAGACATTTGAGTGATGGTATAAAAACATAGTGCAGAGGAAAGTTCCTAAAATATATGAAGAAGATCCCAAGAAATTCCCTAAATAATGAGGAAGATGCATTTCCAGATGATCATCTACTTTTTACCAAATGAAACTTCTAGTGCCAGAATTGGGTTGCACTCAATTGAGTTGTTGGGCAAAGAGATCTCATAGAAATCCCCAAATAACACAGGATCCCACAAAAGTAACAGCAAGTTCACATCACAGAAGACAACATCCACACAACTCATTGAACATGAAGGGGCTTATCTAAGAGATACATAAAACTGCAACCCTAATGTTTTACTGTCTTTGCGATAGGAAGGTGCTCTGCAGACTCCAAAAAGGAAATATAAACACCAAACCAGGTACACATTTTTTTATTTATAATCTGCCCTCTCTGGAAAAAATATTGGGACAATGGCAGCACAAAGTTGGTTGGACTAACCAACCAATGTGTGATTTGACTTAAGGCAAATTCTATGTGATTGAACCAATACCCAAAAGTTCTTGAGTGACCAAGAATCAGAGACTAGAGAGACAAGAGATGTAAAGTAAAACAAAATACTACTTGTCTAAAGAAAAAGTATGCCTGCCCCCAGATCCCAAAGCCTGCCTGTCTGTCAGGAGGTCTGTCTTAACCAAGCATACAGGTGAGAGCCCCACCACAATACCCACATCAGATGAAACCTCCCACAGAGAACACCAAAGCTGGGGTCTATTACACTCTGCCTGAGTCCAATTTTTCCATCTTCTGAGGTCTTCTTGGATTTTTTTTCTTGGATTTTTTTCTATGGGAACATGAAGTTCTTGTCATACAGACCTTTCACTTGCTTGTATAGTTACACGAAGATATTTTATATTATTTTTGGATATTTTGAAGGGTTTTGTTTCCCAATTTTTTTCTCAACCTGTTTATCATTTATATGAAAGAAGGCTACTCATTTCTTTGAATTAATTTTCTACCCAGCCGACTTTGCTGAAGTTGTTTATCAGCTGTAGGAGTTCTCTAATGGAAATTTTGGGGTTGCTTATGTATAGTATCATATCATCTACAAATAGTGATAGCGTGCCTTCTTCCTTTGCTATTTATATCCCCTGTATCTACTTTTGTTGTCTAATTGCTCTAGCTAGAATGTATATTGAATATAGAGTTAGCACAGTCCTCCTGTCCCTGATTTTACTGGGATTGCTTCAAGCTTCTCTCATTTTAATTTGATGTTGACTATTGGTTTACTGTATATTGTTTTTATTATGTTTAGGTGTTGTGGAATGCTGTTTGTATTTTCTGCTCCCTTAAGAGGGGTGCCATGATGTGGAGTAGATCACTTCTCAGGTGATGTCAGATGAAATCTTAATTGATTAGCTAAGGCTAGAGCCTGGGATTGGGCAATGGAAGGAAAGGGTAGAGCTGAAAGTTGTACAGAAGGGAGAGAAGGAGGAGAATTTGTGGCAGGGTCCAAGGAACAGTCATGGAGAACATTTTGTATAGGCTATTCTCAAGAGCCTATTTGTACTCAGCCATCTATCTTATGGTCAGCCAAGTTCCTGAAACACAAAGCTCACGACCAAGCTGACCTGCACTCTTGGTTCTGCTCAGCTTGCTAGGAGTTTTTGAAAAATTTTAACCCTTTCACTAGCTGTTCACTGAACATGCTATAGAGCTCCAAGAATGGAAAATATGAGCTGCTATGTAGTATGGATTATTTTCTGAAATTAAAGTCTTTGTCTTTCATGATTTCTAAAAATCTCAGTAAAATACATGCTCAATATATTTACAAAAGTTTGTGGTAAATTAATTAAACTTTAATTTATTAATTTAATTAATTAATCTAATTTAGCAATTGAATTATCTATGCCTTGGTATATCATAAACTTCATTATTGTCCACTTGCTAATATTAGAACAAAAAGTATTCTGTGTTGAACTATATGAATTAATAACATTTAACTAGTTAAGTACTTAACATTTAGTTAAACTATCATATGGCAAGTATACTTTAATTTAAAAAAGGGGATATGTTTGTCCAAGAGAATGTCAACAAAGTTTTATGTATATATATATGTATATGTATATGTATATATACAATCAAATATATATATATATATATTCAATCTTTCAAATGATTACCACTTATTTAAAATATATGTGTAGTAGAGGTATGTGTGCTTTAGTGAAAATTATGGTATCTTTATAAAAACAGAAATGTTATGAAAGTATGTTTTCATTTTAATCTCAGGTGTGTGATATGAGGTTGCTTCAGAATACCCACAACACCTGACTATGATTTGCTTCTTGCTCTAAATAGAAGTATGATTTTGCCAACAGCAGAAAGTTTCTGTGATTTTGTGACTTTTGTAAGTGTAGGGACTCCTTAGAGGGTGTATAAATGCTAGGACCCTGAGAGGCAAGTTGAATTGTTGGTTCTTTGTTGACACTGAAATATATTTGATTCAAAGATAACTGGGCATACATAAATTATATATCTGATTTATTTTATCAATTTGTTTCATTGCAATTTGAACCTAGAGCCTTGCAGAAACTAGCCAACTGATATCCTTTTAGCTGCATCCTTAAGCATTAAACAAGCCTTCAGAATCATAGTTGGTTGGTTCTGTGATAAATGACGCCTTTGCTGGGTTAACACACAGTAGAACCAGGATAAGACAATATGTTGCACTGTCAATGAAAGCCTGTTTCTCATTATATAATCATAAACATTATGGTAAAATAAAAAATAAAACAAATTCTCTCATGGTAAGATTTCTCTTGTTAAACTTTAGTAAACCATTCTCCTGTAAACCCATGGACTTGAACCCTGATCAAGACAATTGCCATTTGGTACAGTTTGCTTCAATCTACACATTTCAACATTATTTTAAGTGAGATTTTTGTTTTATTTTATTTATTTATTTGGCTAAGTTCACTAAAATCTTATTCAGTATGTAGGTTTTTTTTATTGGATATTTTATTTATTTACATTTAAAAAGTTATCCTCTTTCCAGGTTTCCTTTCTGAAAATCCCCTATCCCATCCTCACTCCCTCTGTTTCTATGAGGGTACTTCCCCACCACTCCTGCCTCCCCACCCTGCTATTCCCCTAAATTGAGGTATCAAGCCTTCCCAGGACCAAGGGCTTCTCCTCACATTGATGTCCGAAAAGGCCATCCTCTGCTACATATGTGGCTGGAGCCATGGAACCATCCATGTGTACTCTTTGGTTGGTGGTTTAGTTCCTAGGAACTCTGGGGGGGGTCTGGTTGCTGGATATTGTTGTTCTTCATATGGTTTGCAAATTCCTTCAGCTCCTTCACTCCTTTCTCTAACTCCTCCGTTGGAGACCATGTGCTCAGTCCAATGGTTGATGCCAGCATCACCTCTGTATTTGTCAAGCTCTGGCAGAGCCTCTCAGGAGACAGCTATATAAGGCTCTCGTCAGCAAGCAATTTTTGGCATCCACACTAGTGTCTGGGTTTGGTGTCTGTATATGGAATGGATTCCCAGGTGGGGCAGTCTCTGGATGGCCTTTCTTTCAGTCTCTGCTCCACACTTTGTCTTTGTATTTCCTCCCTTGATTATTTTGTTACCCTTTCTAAGAAAAAATGAAGCATTCACACTTTTGTCTTCCTTCTTCTTGAGATTCTGTGAATTGTGTCTTGGGTATTCTGATCTTTAGGGCTAATATCCACTTTTCAGTGAGTGCATATTATGTGTGCTCTTTTGTGACTGGATTACCTTGCTCAGAATAATATTTTCTAATTCCATCCATTTGCTTAAGAATTTCATAAATTCATTTTTTGATAGCTGAGTAGTACTCCATTGTGTAAATGTACCATATTTTCTGTAACCATTCCTCTCTTGAAGGACACCTTCTTTCTTTCCAGCTACTCAAAGTCCTAGCCAGAGCCATTAGACAACAAAACGAGGTTAAAGAGATACAAATTTGAAAGAAAGAGGTCAAAATATGACTATTTGCGGATGATATGATAGTATACTTAAGTGACCCCAAAACTTCCATCAGAGAACTCCTAAACAACTGCAGCAAAGTGGCTGGATATAAAATTAACTCAAGCAAATCAGTAGCCTTCTTCTACTCAAAGGATAAATAGGCTGAGAAAGAAATTAGAAAAATGTCACTCTTTGCAATAGTCACAAATAATATAAAAAATACCTTGGTGTGAATCTAACCAAGCAAGTGAAAGATATGTATGACAAGAACTTAAAGCCTCTGAAGAAAGAAATCGAAGATCACCGAAGATGAAATCATCTCCCATGCTCATGAATTGGCAGGATTAATATAGTAAAAATGGCCATCTTGCCAAAAGCAATCTACAGATTCCATGCAATCCCCATCAAAATCCCAACTCAATTCTTCATAAAGTTACAAAGAGCAATTTGCAAATTGATCTGGAATAACAAAAAACAAAAACAACAACAACAAAAAAAAAAACAGGATAGCAAAACAGGATAGCAAAAGAAAACTATTCTCAACAATAAGAGAATATCTGGAGTAATCACCATCCCTGACTTCAAGCTGTATTACAGAGCAATAGTGATAAAAACTGCATGGTATTGGTACAGTGACAGGCAGGTAGATTAATGTAATAGAATTGAGGACCCAGAAATGAATCCAGACACCTATGGTCACTTATCTTTAACAAAGTAGTTAAAATCATCCAGTGGAAAAAAAGACAGTATTTTCAACAAATGGTGCTGGTTCAACTGGAGGCCAGCATGTAGAAAATTGCAAATTGATCCATTCTTACCTTTTACAAAGCTCAAGTCTAAGTGGATCAAGGACCTCCACATAAAACCAGATGCACTGAAACTAATAGAAGATAAAGTGAGGATGAGCCTCAAACACATGGGCACAGGGGAAAATTTCCTGAACAAAACACCAATGGCTTATGCTCTGAGATCAGTATGAGGTATCTTAAGACATCTAAAACATTTCTTTTTCTGTCAGAATTCCAGACTCTGTTCCATGCCCTTAGTGGAATGAGTGAAACAAATATCTCCAGTGAAGTCCAAGACGTATATGGCTTCTTGTTTTGTATGAATGTTTACTAATTCTGCAAAGCTGGAGCAAATTTCATGAACTTTTCCAGGTACATTTATTTATTTCACCAGAACATTTAGAAATTAATCAAGACAAGTTTTGGAAATAAGTATCATTATTTATGTTAAAACCTTGTGTTGGACCATGTTATTTTTAGGATTTTCAGAATTTTGTACTTTTTTTTTTTTCTGAATGAAAAGTCTTGATATTTTAGTGATGACAATTCTATCCTGTCAAAAATAAAGTGCCTTTCATTATAAAATTCTCTTTAGTTTCAGAGAAAAGAGCACAGAAAACCTCAGGTTAGAAATTTCTTTTATTCTCAGTGCATAAGCTTATTATTTAATTTAGCATACATAATGCTCCTTAAAGACCAATGTGCTTATATTTCCTTAGTATAGAAATTATGAACTTCATGGTAATGAAATATTTCAGTCTGTGTACTCCGCTTTATGAATTGCTCTGAACATACTCCTTGTCAATCATTGGACAAAGAGTAAATGACAGCACTTCAGTTTTCAGGCTGGATCATTTATTCGGAGCTCACTGATGTGTTCTTAATTCAACTGGATGTCTCTCCCCACCCACAGTTTGTGACGGGAAAGACACAAACATTTTTCTTCATTGGTAGTGGCTGGGGATACATCAACATGACAAATATTTTCCAGGAAAGAAAGAAAGTAAAAAAGAAAGAAACATGGTACAAAATCACAATCTTTCTCTCCCTCAAAGGAAAAAGAAGTAATCATAGTTTTATAACATTTCTTTTATCTCAAAGGTGTCTCCAAGTACTTTAAAATTTTTAAAAATGATGCATTCATCTGAATTCATACATTCAGTCACTGAAACAAAATCATTTTATTTAACAATTCACGAGGATAAGGGGCCCTCAGGCAAGCTGTGTTAGATCCAGGATTGCATCTGACATGCAGTAAAGGAGTCATGTTTATTCTAAAATGCTCGTGTCAACATGTGTATTTAAACATAGTCTCAGGCCTGGGCTGCCTTCATATGTCCAATATAATGGATACACAGATGAAAGTATTGATGAGGTATCAAAGGCTATAGAGCAAACACCTCTTGTTAATGGAAATTAACAGTATGCCTGTTAATAAGGACATTAATAATCACATGAATTTATTCACTGTGTTAAAATGAGTTTATATTCATTGCTGTTTGCATATTTTAAAATAACTGAATATTCACGATATTACATTATGCAACTATTGCATAAATAAGCATAATTATTATTTCCAAAATATCAATAAGCATTCACTTGTGCTCTCTCACAATTCTTTTTTTTTTTTTTTCGTTGAACTGCTGTGTTTATTGGTTTATTTACAGGAGCATGGATGACTCAAAGACAGGTCCATGACTGAAAACAGGTTCCTATCCCCCAAAATGGTGTTAACTCACAAAAGTTGCAATCCTGGAGCTTCCTACACAACTTGCTGAGAGCTGGTTTGCAGTTTGATAGTTTTAAAGTCTCCTCTCCCCAGAAGTTAATTACTGCATATGTATAATTGGGAAGGTGGGACTTGCGAATCTTGTAGGCTTCAGGAACCTGCTGAGATCTCTAAGTTTCACTTACTTCCTGACTCCTTAGGCAGCTAAGAGGACACTGATAAAGAAATGTTAGCTAAGTCCAAAACAGCAGCACAAAGCCCTCAGTGCTTGTATTCGTCTCAGTCAAAAAGACAATGTTGAGTATAGCCGCATGAATAGGAGCCACTATCCCACTGAAGCCAAAGTAATGGATACACAGATGAATGTATTGATTTCCCATCCTGAGGTACTGCTGTGGGACATCCATGTGTCTCAGCAGTGGGAGGATTACAGTGGCTCTAGTTTGCCCTCAGTGCTGTTTGAACCAATTCCCCTCCGAATAATTGGGTCCAGTACTGTGCTTTTGGGCTTTCTACTGGCCAAACCCAATGTGATTATTTGATTGAGAAATGCCCACCAGTCTCTGGCACTCGAACACTTAGTGCCCACTTGGTTGCAGTTTTGGGAGATCTAGGTGATGCAGAAATGCTGCAGGAAGTTATCACTGGGGTTGGACTTTCAGATGAAAAGCCGTGTACCACTTCCTGTTTGCTGTATCACATTAGTAGTTACGACGTGAGCTCACAGCTTCCTGATCCTGCCACCATGCCTTCCTGCCATGATGCTCTATTACCCCTCTGGAACAGTAAGTCTTAGTCATAAGCAACAGAAAAGCATAGAACATCGGACACCCGAAACGGGTCTGGGCTGAGCAAATGATCTTCACCCCAGCATACTTCCTTGCAGGGAGAAATGGACAGCTCATACAGTAAAGGGATAACTGCCCAACCCAAGGACAAGCTTAATCTTTTCCTTTGGTAGTTTTATTAGCTTCTTTCTGTGAACTGTTATTCACAATGAGTAGCTCATTATTTCTGTCTAATGTTCTCCTAGAAACAAATCTCACCACACTGTCTGCTTTGCCACTTGTTCATCATCTCTGGGGCTAAACCAAGGTCCTAAAGCTCCATGTCAGGTCTCAAGCCCCCTACTGAATTAACTGCTAGCTCTCCAATGAACACAAGTTTATCTGGCCCTGGGAACTAGGCACTAAGCACCACCTCTGTCATTAGTTTCTCCAGAGTGCCTGTCCTAGAATAATAGTATACACCTTTCCCATCAGACAGCACTCAAAGACCCAAAGACCCAGAAAATAATATAGACACTCTCAAAAAAATACAATCAATTTAGATTACTTTACACTTTCATAACATTTTAACATTTAATAGAAACTATATACAGTAATTTCACTCTATCTTACATGGAGGAGCCACCACAGACATTTACATAAGTTAAAAGCAAGAATAATGAAGGAGATCCCGGAGCTGTGAGCTGCCTTTCTCAGTCACAGGTCACTAGGAAAAGGGTTTATATTGCCCAGTTATGTGGAGCAAAGGGAAGGTTTAAATATAGGTCTTTAGATACAGCTAGCCAAACACTAAGAGCCAACACCTGAAGAGCACCGTTCTTGACAACAGCCCTGCCCAGACATCCATGTGGATTTCTGCCCATGGCTTAGAAAGTCCCATTACAGAAAGGTCTCTTTCCCAGGAAGTCTCCTATATGCATTGCACCCCAAAGGCAGGGATCACCTCATGCTCTTCCTTGCGAAAATTTCCCGAAACTTAAATACTAAATACCCATTCAACACAGACTTGGACTATGTTTGTCTATAGCACTCTAAAGCCCTGAAGGAAACAATATGGTCAGAGATATCCCTGTTCAGTGAGAGATAATCAAAGATATGCTTGTCTGAAGAATGCAATCCAAAGGCAAACAATTCCCAGAATGAACTGTCAACTGATAGAAGTGGGTTCTGGCTTTCCATTTGCAGTAGCCAATCCACGCTGAGGGAATGGCGTGCAGGTTTTCTCTACATTTCTCAAGGACCCTGGGATCTGCACCCATCCCCAGCCACCAGCCATCTATCCTGGGCCTCCGGCAATTTCTGTGACTGAATGATCTTCAAGAGTTAGTGAAGGATCAAAGAGCAATGGTGACGGAGGGCACGGCATCCCATCACCCATGACTTCCAAGTCATCACTGAACTCCAGTGGTAAACTCTCAGTGGGCTGAAGCTCGGCAGCACTCAAGTACAGATCCACGGGCCGGCTTCCAGACCGTCTGGCACAGACAGTACCTGCTTGGGCTTATACATCTGAAGAGACAACTGGAAATGCAGTGGGCAGCCGGGATTCTCAGAAAGGCTTACAGGAACTGCTTTGTTGCAGGGCACCTCTTCAGATCCCTGGCAGCATTTTAAGAGAACCTGATCTGTGTCCTGACAGATATGGTAAGGCAGTGTCTGGTCATCGGAAGAGACTGACTGGAGCAGCAAACATCATCCACAAAGGCTAAGCACCTCTGATTGGAGCAGTGGTATGAGGGTGTTGAGCAGCCACATCTGTGGCCAGCATTCTGCGTTCTTTCAGCTGCCGGTGTAGTAAGGCTTCTACTCCATAGCGTTGACGGTATTACCTAAGACATTTTAGCCGCTTTAAATTCTCTCTCTCTTTGGCCAAAAGTCCCTCAGGGCCAGTCAGGAGATTACTACCTAATGCTTTGTGTTCCACTTTCTGATTATGTAAATAACGGCGCGTCTTCTCTTTGAGCAGGTGCTGTAGTCCTTAAAACTGATCAATGTACAAAGATTGCAAACGAATGAGCCTTTCTTTCATAATAAGAGCTACTTCTTCAGCTGTATAGACACCAGAATGTCCAGTATCCTGCTCGCTTCACTTCGGCTACTCTCTGGGGTCTGTGCGCCCAGCTCTGATTTAGCATATGAGCTCAACTGGCACAAGAGGGCTTCACCCATAGGGCCTGGGTTGATCCTCTTCATTTGAGCATGAAGTGCTAGGGCATTCCTTCCAGCATGTTCGGCACAGAAAGACACCCCATCTTTCTTCTCCGGCTTTGGGGCAGCACTGAGGCACCTTTTCCCAGTCTTCGTTGAAATGTAACTACATTGTTTGAAGGGTGCAGTCTTGTCCTCCAGAAAATGCTTAAAGCAAAACTCCTGCCCCTCCAGACATGGCTGAGAGCACAGACATTGAGTCAACAAACAAGAAAGGGGCTCCTGAGATCTGGGCACTGGGGTGATCCTCCCCCCCGATTCGTTGGCAAGACGTGAATCCGAATCCTGTTCATACCAAAACCACGTTGGCCGAATTTTCACCACATCAGACCCGAAGAGTGGCACCTGTCCCACCACTGCAAGGCACGCCCCACCCCCACGCCCTGGCATGCCACCTTTGTCCCTGGCTGCCTCAGAGCTCACAGCCCTGGCCCGAGAGCCTAGGCCATCGTCCTGCAAGTGCCATCTTGTCCTACAGCTCCTGGTACCAGAGAACCTGGCTCCCGAGAGCCTAGCAATGAGAGTGACTAGACATACCACACTGAGCTGACAGAAAGGGGAAGCAGCAGCCTAACCGCAAAGGACAAGCGCCCGGCACTGATGCCATCTTACCTCTCTCACAATTCTTATGCATAGTACCTGGGTATCTCCAGCACTGATAACTTGAAATTCTACCATGAAAGCCAGTAATGTTGGCAGTATTACAGATGAAGTGAGAGTAACACTTTTTCTATTTTCAAAAATTTCCAAAACTTATTTATGTCCATTTACACAATTATGCATGGACATTTGTAGTTTCTCCATGATTCAACATAAATTATATGTCATTGTTTACCTAATGTATATATTTCCTACAATGTGTCATTATTGTTGTACTTATATTGTCATTCGTTTAACAGATGAGATTTTTTTTTAAAAGGTAACAAATTTTTTTTAAATATATTCCCCAGTCATTATTAGTTCCTTAATTTTTTATAATATTTTGTTCTTTACTCTTCTTTTTACAGTCCAGACCTTATCCCCTCCTGGTCCATTCTCCAGCTGTTCCACATCCCACACCTTCTCCCCCAGTTTCCCAGAGGATGTCCCCACCCCACCAGACCTCCACAGTCCCTGGGGCCCCAAGTATCTCAAGGGTTAGGTGTCTCTTCTATGACTGAGTCCAGACCTAGCAGTCCTCTGTTGTATATGTGTAGGGGGCCTCATATCAGCTGCTGTATGTTACCTGGTTGGTGGTCCAGTGTCTGAGAGATCCTGAGGGTCCAGATTAGTTGAGACTGCTGGTCCTCTTGTAGAAGTGTCCTCCTCCTCAGCTTCTTCCAGCTTTTCCCTAAACAACCACAAGGGTCAGCATTGGTTGGGTATAAATATCTGCATCTGACTCTTTCAGCTGCTTGTTGGGCCTTTCGGAGGGCAGTCGTGATAAGCTCCTGTTATAAGCACACTATAGCATCAGTAATAGCATCAGGCCTTGGGGCTTTCTCTTGAGCTGGATCCCATTTTGGACCTATCTGCTGACCTCCTTTTCCTCAGGCTCTGCTCCACTTTTGTCCCTGCAGTTATTTCAGACAGGAACAATTGTTTGTTAATATTTTCAACTATGGGATGGTAATCCTATTCCTCACTTAATGCCCTGTCTTTTTACAGGAGGTAGACTCTATAAGTTCCCTCTCCACACTAAAGGGCATTTAATTTAATGTCCTTCTCTTTGAGTCCTGAGAGTCTCTCACCTCCCAGGTCTCTGGTACATTCTAGAGTGTCACCTACCTACTACCTCCCAAGGTTGTCTTCTTAAGTTCTGTGAATGATATCTTGGGAATTCTGTACTTTTTTTTGGCTAATATCCACTTATTAGTGAGCACATAGCGGTATATCATTTTGGCTCTCAATTACCTCACTCAGGATGATGTTTTCTAGTTCCATCCATTTGCCTGCAAAGCTCAGGATGTCCTCATTCTTAATATCTGAGTAGTATCCCATTGTGTAAATCAACCACATTTTCTATATCCATTCTTCTGTTGTGGGACATCTGGGTTGACTCCAGCTTCTGAGCATCACAAATAAGGCTGCTATGAACATAGTGGACATGGAGCAGTATCTTTTGGGTATAGCTGGTTCTTCAGGTAAATCTATCACCAGTATTATGAGGAACTTCCAGATTGATTTCCAGAGTGGTTTATCAGTTTGAAATCCCCCAAGCAGTGAAGGAGTGTTCCTATTTCTCCAGTGCGTAATTCTACCAAACTTCAAAGAAGACCTAATACCAATATTCCTCAAACTATTCAAAAAAATTGAAACAGAAGGAATACTACCTAATTCATTCTACAAATCCACAATTACTCTGATACTGAAACCACACAAGAACCCAATAAAATAATTTTCCTAATTTTATAACTGATTTCATAACCAAGTTTAATTCATTCATTTCTTTTAATGAAACATTTATCATGTATTCATACGTTACTGTAGGAAGCCGTGGTCAGCGGTGATATATTCGCCATTCCAAGATGGCTCGGACATCGTGTCCTCTCCACTAGTAAACAATTAACTGCTCAGATGCAAAGGCAGAAAGTGCACCAAAGTCACTGGCCAGTCCTGAGGCGTAATATTGGGTGATGAGTGAACAGCCAATCAGAAGTGAACACATCACTCTAGGGTGTATTTAAGCTGTGCCTCTTCCTGTCTTTGGCCCTTCTGCAGTCTTTCACATTTGCTGATACAAGTAAAGCCTCGCTGTGGTGATACCCGAATTCTGCCTCTCTTGTTTCTCTTCCACAGGCGGAGGGGACACGGGAGGCAAGCGCAACAACTGGAGCCGAAACCCGAGAGTTTCAAGGTGAAGCGGAGGCCCCCAAGTTTTGGGGTGGGTTAAAAGATTACAGGATCGAGGTACACCTCTGGAAGATATGCCTGGGGTGGAAGCGTTTGTGGCAAGCGGATGTAAACTCACCGCTGCCGCTCCACTAGCTAGCCTCTTGCTTGCATTGCATTTGTTTTTAACTTATTTGTGTTGTGAGAAAGAGGGCCACTCTAGCGTACCAGAACCAGGGTGTATTAGCTGGCATCAGGCCAAAGAGCCTGGGGGTCAGGCCAAAGTGCCTGGGGAGAAAGAGTACTCAAAAGGAACAAGGGCTACTGCAGAGCTCATTAAGCTTATGGAACCTTCACTGGTGGGTGGAGAGAGAGTGGAGGACAAAAGGATCCTCCTTTATGACAGCGGCTTGCAGCAGAGCGAGAGCAAGAGAGCGTGGCACAAAAGACAGGTAGAGGAGGGAGACAGTCCTCTCTGGGAAACAGCATACCACCAGCAGACACACGGGGAGTGCCCCGCAAGCTTAGAGCAAACAATGCCAGTGATAGAACAGATGATCTTTGAAAATGCCACAGCTGAATGCCGTACAGCCATTGTCCCTTGTAAGAACAAGAGGCTACAAGATTGGCTGAGGGCCTGCTGTGGCCCGGGGTGGGAAGCTGTTTGTGCTTATTCCACAGGTGAAAACAATTCAATTTGGGTCCCTACGTGTCTGGTGCAGATTGTGAAGAATGAAGCTAGGTTGCAAGATTATGGCCCTGATTCTCCTGATACTGATGTTCGATTTGGGGATAAGTATACCACTATGGGACATAGTAAGATCTTGGCCTGTTCCCTTGCCAGTACATTCAAATGCTGAAGCACCTCAATTGTTTACAGCTATTGAGTGTTACTTGGTTGCCCCAGCCTCAGGCACACCCTCCAACAGCCTGAGTTATACAATGCTACAAGTTTCCCATTAAATTTTACACTTTGTTTCGTGGCAGCAAAACTTTATAGCATAAAGGTAATCTACTTGGTGTTGATTTGAGAAAAAATAGATTGCTTACATCGTTAAAGATTGTTTTTTTGATTTGCCTATGTTTATAGAGAAAAGATACAACACGTGTCTTTTAAGGTTTACAGTTTAAATTTAAGGTTCAAAGCTAAAGCCAAAATGCACAATTCAGCCTAGCCAAGCCTCAGAGAACAGGCCTGAGGGAGGTTAAGCACATTTACATTTGAATTAAGTCAATGCAGACTGAGCTACAGAAGCCCAGGTGCTAAGCATTCCCTTTTGTCCTAGGTCTTTACAACCAGGTCCTAGAAATGTGCTTACTGGAATTTGTCTCTTGTCTTCATTGTTTTAGTGAGAAGAGGGATAAATCTAAAAACCAAAGACTTTACAACAGTCTGTGGGCTAAAAGTTATGATTATGCTGGAGAAATTAGAATTATGTCTACTTCTCTCCATGAGTATAGCTGTACCTGCTGATAAAATATGGTTCAAATTGTTTTAATTCCTTTATATTTAAAAGTTGTAAAAATGAGATGCTTTAGTTCCTCTAATGTATGTAACAATTATTAGAGAATAACGTTGGCTTTTATCCGATATTCTCATTGGACAAAAAAGATTGGTTATTAAATTAATCCAAAATAAAGTTCAAATTTAAGATTTATACAGCCTAACTTGCCTACTCCAGCTGCCATTTCAGTAAATGCTTATAGAATTTTATAGATATAAAAGATGTTTTATACCATCCCTTTACGTTTCTGGTACAGGTGAGAGATTTGCAGTTTGTAAATTTATTCATAATTTTTAAGAGCCCATGAAGCGATATTTGTTAAAAATAATTGCTTCAGAAAATGGTTAATTGTTTTACATTTTATATATACAAATATTGTTGCTGCTTTAATACAAAAAATTAAGAGGTTAAATCTTTTGGTGTGTATTATTCATTGTGTGATACTTTATTAGTGAATTTCTCTAAAGAAGTTTTTTCTGCAAGCCATTGCTCCAATATAACGAGCTTTAAAAATTTTTAGAGTACTTGTTACTCCAAAAAAGGATTCAAAGACAGTGTCTTTCAATATTTGAGACCTCAGTTATATCCTAATCAGATGGGGCTAGAGAGATGGCTCAGCCATTAAAGGCTAGACTTTTAAAATATAAAGGCTGAACTCCCAGCAACCACATGGTGGCTTACAACCATTTGTGGTGGGGATCTAATGCCATCTTCTGGCTTGTGAGTGTACATACAAAAAGAAAATGGTTTATTTTTAATCTTGATTTCCTCTTAGTGATTTTAAAAAGTTGTTAAGAGATATTATTTGGCTAAAACCTCATCTTAAGCTTACCATAGGAGGATTTAAACCTCTGTTTGATATTTTCAAAGGGGTGCAAGTCCTAAATTAAATCATATGTGTATTTTCTTGAGTTTACCCTGCTTCAACACAATTAAATTATGTGTTGTAGCCACTGTTTAGAATGTTAAAAAAGAGTGTATCTGCCTTTGTCTTGTTGAATGGTGTGCTTCATGAAGTGCAGAATGTTTCGGCTACATGATCTAATGTCTCTAGCCATTTGAATAACATTAAAATTGATAAGGTATTTAGGAATGCATCTGCACAACCGGTGTCGGTGTGTGTGGACCCCCCATTTTTCTTTATGTTATCCAACTTTCAGAATAATTCTGATATCTTGGATTATAAGAATGTTACATGCCTTTTGGCTCAATGCTGGAATGGATCACTAGACCTAGCCATGGTTAATCAAGTACAGCAGCTACTGTTGTTAATCAAAACTCAGAAAAGACTTCTGAGGCTTTGACCATTTTATAGAAAGTGGATGCATATCAGGCATCCTGTTGGTCAATCAGAGAGTTGATTTGCTCCAAGCCCATGCGGAGCAGCTCACGGATGTGGTTCAAATGAGCTGCGTGTCAGCAACCCCATATCCAGGTATTACACCTCTGAGATTTGTGAATGATACATTTATTCAAAGCCATAATCTTTCTGCTTATTTAAAAGAGAATTGGACTGGGGAGCTGGACCTGGTGCAGCAGCAATTGCAAATCCGGATTTCAAGCCTTGATGGAGCATGGATGGACCCTGTTTCCCTTGGCGATTTTACTTCTTGAATTTCTTCTGTCTTTTCCTTCTTTCTTAAATGGTGGGGATAGGCCTGTTTGGTACAGCCCTATGTTGTGGATTGGTGTTCATGTATGGTTGGTCTGTAAGCTCAGAGCCCAACAAAAACGTGACAAGGCCACTATCGCCCAAGCAATCGCAGCCTTGGAGCAAGGATCTCCCCCTGAAATTTGACTATCTAGGCTAAGAAAGTAGCCGATGACTGAGACCCTCAGTCGATGCACCCCAAGGGTTCAACCCATTGCACTTGGTCGATGAGAGGTCTAAGTCCAACCAGCCCTTGCCTAAATAGCTGTGGTACCTGAATAGTAGGTTGACAGCCCTTGCACTCCTGGGAGCTATACTCCATTGCACAGGGACGGGTGTCAATTCCTCTTTACATCCCCTTAGCCCTTGCACCCAGAGGACTTGTTTCCATTGCACCTGGTAGGGTAAGGGAGAGTCTTTGGGCTGTAAGCTCTTGATCGCTTATTCCCCCAAGATGGAGTTTGCTTGATCGGGCTTGAGTTCGAATCTTGATTGGTGCTGCACTTAATAGGCAAAAGGCTGTTTCATTTAATAATTTAAACAGGGAGAGATGTAGGAAGCCGTGGTCAGCGGTGATATATTCGCCATTCCAAGATGGCTTGGACATCGTGTCCTCTCCACTAGTAAACAATTAACTGCTCAGCTGCAAAGGCAGAAAGTGCACCAAAGTCACTGGCCAATCCCGAGGCGTAATATTGGGTGATGAGTGAACAGCCAATCAGAAGTGAACACGTCACTCTAGGGTGTATTTAAGCTGTGCCTCTTCCTGTCTTTGGCCCTTCCGCGGTCTTTCACGTTTGCTGATACAAGTAAAGCCTCGCTGTGGTGATACCCGAATTCTGCCTCTCGTGTTTCTCTTCCACGGGCGGAGGGGACACAGGAGGTGCGTGGAACATATTACCACTCCTCTTACTAGACATTTTAAAGGCAGTGTGTTCCATATAGTTATGGAGGTCAGACTTCTGGGTTAGTTTTAAATATGAAAGTTGTGGATTTTAGTTATAGAGGTTTACATGGATATCAAACAGGCAGTTCATAACCCTAGAAGATAAGGTTGGAGCAATTAAAATGAAAAGACAACAACTAAGTTGAACCTGAAAATCTGAGTATGAGAAACAAAGCCAGGTGCATATATATATAGCTTATATCTGACTTAATATCTATTTCCAGGACTGACATACAGAAATAACAAATTCAAAGTATAAATTACAGTGTGAGTTTCAATGAAATGACAGTAAAGTAATTTTCTAATATGTACCATTCCCCATTCAGATGTAGCTAGCATTTGGCTACAAATTGGTTTTTCAGGACAGGGACCTCTGCTTTCAGAGTAATAGCATTTTCCAATCACAAACTCATTGACTTTTAGCTACCTCATAATAAGACTTCTATGATCCATTTTACTTTAGGATGACTTTCTTTATCTTTGGCCCTTGCCCTAACCTTGTGATGTAAAGTCCCTTGAACTACCATATTTCCTTATTCTTTCCTAGTATTCTTATTTTTTCAGTATTTCTGGCACTTTCATAGTCTTAATTTTCTTTTTTTATTGGATATTTTATTTGTTTACATTTCAAATGTTGTCTCCCTACCCAGTTTCCCCTCTGCAAACTCCCTAACCCATGCCTTTCCCTACTTCTATGAGGGGACTCACTCACCCAATTCTATGAGGGGCTCCCCGCCACCAACCCACTTCTGCTTCACTGACCTAGCATTACCCTATGCTGGGGCATTAAGCCAAGGGCCTTCTCTCTCTGCCCGAGCCTCATCAATAAAGATGTGGATGCTTGTAGTCTTAGTTTTCTTCACAGTTTCCACTAGCCAAAAGGAAAGTTTCACTAGAACTTATAATTCTCTACTTTGGATGAAATCAGTAATCACTATTTTTTTTTTATCATATGCTGTTCTTGAAACCTAAGAAAGCTTTCTGTTCTAATCTGCTTTAGTTTGTTTTGTGGTAAGAAGCTAAGCTCTTCTCTTTATGCCTGCTTTATTATCTTTGTTTATTTTGCTCTAAGAAATTCCCTATGTGAGCATATTATTTTCAGACCACAAACCAACCAAGCTTTTCCAGGGAGGAGTAGAATCCCAAAATAAATAGAAATAAAACATAGGCAGGTATTATGAGCTGACCTGTAATGTTCTTTATAACATATGCTGAAATGTTGACCTGCAGTACTTCATAATATGACTTTTCTTAGAAGCAGAATATTCTGAGAAGTGATTAAGTTGAAATGAGGTCCTTAGAGAAAATGCAGAAATGACAAATCTGAACCTCCAGACAGACATGCACAGAGGGACTGTAATAAGAGATGGGGTAAGAACAGTATATGAAAATAAAGGAAGAGATTGAAATGAAGGAAATTTACACCAAAAATTTTCAGTAAATCATTCAAAGCCAAGATGAAAGTACAGAACAAATTCTTCTCCAATATAGTTAGTAAAATCCTGGCTCTAAAACACTTTAACTTAAACTAGTCTCCAAACTGTTGAAAGAATAAAATTTTATGGCTCATGCCACTAGGCTTGTATTTCTTGTAGTGTAGGAAAATATTCAGAAGATACACTAACTTCCATTTCTTCTTATTTAATGTTGATTGCTATCCAATTTAGGAAAATAAATATATGCATTTTTCTCTCACCATAGATGTAAGGTTGACAATTTACATGTATCATTTCTTCTAGAAATGGTTCCAAACTTTGATTTACAATAATGATGATGTTTCAGTATTCCAATAATGGGATAGCATGGGTGTATAATCATTTTGCATTTCAAATTCGATAAAATCATCATGAAATCCTTTAGATATTTGTCACTCTATTATAAAATAAGCTTTGGTGAGTTGGTTTTTCTCAAGTGTAATGCTAGGATTCTAAGCATTCTGTTCCGTAAGTTGGGGGAATAAGTACATTGCTCTTGTTTGCAGCTGTGCTCATTGTTCTGCACCCTGAAAGGTTGATGTTATATTTTTGTTAAAATATAAAACATTCAAAACAGAAAATGCACTGAAACTATTTAATAAACAATTCCTTGTTTTATAGGAAAAGATGAACATAGAGCAATATATTGTAAATGTACAGGAAATGATATATTATTTTAATGAAATATATATCTTCATATATGCACATGTTTTTAAAAATATTATTAGCATTTATGACCATGAACTTTAAATGAAAGTAGATATATTCTACAGCAAACTACCAATGCCTATAAATTGCAATTTTATGACAGCTTGTATATTTCATGAATATTAATTGTGGTTCTAATCTCAGTTCACATTAATATTACTGAAAGCACAGTGCTGATTATCACATTGTTTTGTATTAGCTCATAAAACCTTCCTGGAAACAGTGAATTTAGCTTGTTTTAAAATATATTAATCTAACTAGGGCCACACATTAACTTAAAGGTTAGTAGTAAGAATATCAAAACTCCAAAATACTATACATAGAAACCCTCATATATTGTAATAGGGCCTATTATTATTATAGAGACTTCTATTTGCTCCCTCCGTAACTTACTTACATGACTAGTAAATTAATTTCATGTTAATCTATCAAGCTATTTGCTGTGGTTCAAGAAAAGTCATGTCATACAGGCACAGAGCCACTGTAAACAAAAGAAGTAGTTGTAATTAGTTTCTTATAAGAATTATAAAATAGTTTATAGAATAATAAGTATAAAAATCCATGTATATAACTATTACTGTCTATGAGAATAATAACATTGCTCAAATACGCCTTAATTCTTATCTGAACTAAGTATACTTATACAAAGATATGCTAGTGAATGTGAGTTTCAAATTGTTTAACAAACATTTGTTGCATTTACAGTTCTGACTTACATAGTGATTTTCAATATTATATAAAAGTAGGCGTGTTGCACAGAAATTTTAGGGCATAGTTAGATGAACATTCCACAGAGCTAAATCTTTACTCTGTAATCTGATTTCTCTTTTCATTAATTCAATATCAAATATTTGGTCACCTTTTGTGCATTTGAAGTTTGAAATAGTAAAAGTGGAACAATGACCTGTCCTGATTTGCACTAAAATATCCCTAAACCCCCAATCAATCAATTTACACATTCAAGCACATGTTATGGAGTGCATTTGAATTTTCAATGTATTGATTTTTTCAAAAATTATAACAACAATTTCCACAGCTCCACTTTCAATGAAATCTTTGACTAAAATGTACTGTCTTCTGGCAGTAATCAAGGGAAGAAATCAATTGAATGACCACTACTAGTTATTGAATGTTGATATATTTTATGACAAATTAATATAAACATAATTTTGATCAGAAGCCTACTTTGTAAAAAAATTCTGGTCATTTAGATATGTAATATGAGAAATTTAACTTAGATATTGAAACTTTTATTTTATTTTATCTAATTTCTATTTATGTTCAGAATGATAAGATGATGATCAGTAATTATTACAACAAAAATACTCCCATTTAGTTAAGTTCACTTAAAATGCAGTTACTGGAATTTAAAGAAATCTTTAAAAAATATGTTTAGTATAACAGTTATTATGACTGAAAAGAGAACAATGAAAGAGATAGGGAAAGCTCATTCATATTTTATGGTAAGTGGATAGCAAGAAGTTCTGTTGTTTCAGAACAGAGTGACTCTGGGTAAAAAAAAATATGTATGCATACTGCAAACAGCTAGAACAAGCAACTTAGAAGTTTTCAAAATTAAAGAATAATATATACTAAATGCTTTCTAAACTGTATGTAACATTATAAAACATGTACTGTGTCAAAACATCACATAGTACCCCATGAATATATGCAGTTTTATGTATCAGCTAAATTGCCTTAATTAAATGTACTTTCATTTGGATAGAAAAGCATTCATGTCAATGAAATCAATATAGGTTAAGGTGTCAGTGAGGTCAATTCAATCATCTGAATCTATTTTGTGAAATTAATATACTAAATAGCCACAACTGAAGTTTGCATTCATATTAAAATGATTCTCTTATATATAATTATATATTTGAGCTTATATCACTATTTACAGGCATTGTTTTTTTAAATGTACATCAACATCTTTGTAGGATGTTTAAAAGTAAAGAGTTAAGCAATTCGGCCACACCCACAGAAAGGGTGAAGAATATGAACGAGAAAGTTTGACTCCAGAACCTTTGAACTTCAATCATATTGCTTTTTATAACTATGAGTACCATAGCTATCAATTTCTTCTTGGTATAAAATAATATGTAGTTCAGTATGTAAATGCTTGGGAATAAGCACATTAGAAGACGCAGTGCAATAGCCAGAGCTTCTCTATGCCCTCCTTCTCTCCCTTCCTTCCTTCCTTCCTTCCTTCCTTCCTTCCTTCCTTCCTTCCTTCCTTCCTTCCTTTTTCCCTCCCTCCCTCCCACCCTCCTTTCCTCTCTCTCTGTCTCTCTCTCTCTCTGTCTCTCTCTTTCTTTCTTTCTTTCTTTCTTTCTTTCTTTCTTTCTTTCTTTCTTGTTTGTCCGTCTTTCTGCTTTTATTACTCTTTTGCTTTCTTCATTTATTTATTTCCTGATGAAAAATATTAAATTAATTTTTGTTTTTAATACATATCAACTGCAAGGTTTCCTCCCCATTCTCCTCCCAGCACCCCCATCAGATCTACTCCTTCACTCTAGATTCTGTTTTCAGCTTCTGAAAAGTCCATAGCTAATTTCAGCAACAATGCTACTACACTTTCCATTTGATCTCACATCCTGTCTTAAATATTTTTTTCATTTCCCATTTTCAGTAGCAAGTTTTTTGAGGGGGAGTTGTTTGGGTATAATAATAGAATACAAATATCAAAGAAACAGAAGAAAAAGAGACAAATCTGGAAGCTATGATACATACAATAGAACCTGTAGAATAACCAAAAATAAAAGAAACCTAAAATTTAAGATATATAAATAAATAAATAAATAAATAAATAAATAAATAAATAAAGGCACTGACGCTTCATTACTGGACAAGGAACCTCTAAAGATGCTCTTGAATTTATTTTCTGTTGGTCATTTATTTTTGGGTATGTGGTCTTAATAGTACCCTTATAGTAGTTTGTTTTGCCAGTGAGACTACCTTGAAAAAAATAAATTTTTCATTTGTATGGTAGCTTCTTGGTTACTGGTGAGGTGAGGGCATTTATCCACTTCTTTAAGCTCCAGGATGCCACCTGGTGCAGACACTTGTAGGCCATGAGCATCGTGTCACAATGTCTTATGAGTTCTTATGTGTGTAGGTCCTGGTATGGTTAGAAAACTTGTTTCCTTAATATTTCCTTCATTCCATCTATTACATGCTTTCTACCCCCTCATGTACATTTTCCCCTGAGCCCCGAGTTAAAAAATTTGATGCAGATCCCATTTAGGGCTAAGTGTCCCAAGGTCTCTGGATGTGACTTTCAGTATTTGTTCTCTTTTGGTGCAGGAGAGAGCTTCTTTTATGATGGTTGAAAAGGCAATGAACTATAAACACAGCAGCATGCTATTAGGAGTCATCTTATTGCTACTTTCCTTAGTAGAACAGTATTATTTTCTTTCCAGATAGTTTCCTAGACTATTTAGTCTTGGGTTCTATGTCATGAAGCACTGTCTGGCAAAGGCTCTATCTCATTGAGTGGCCTTAAATCGGATCAGATATTGATTAGTTACTCCCCAAACTGTGTGCCACCATTGTACCACTAGCATACCTTGTAGACCTAACACAGGTTTCTTTCTTTTGTTTTGTTCTTTTTTACTTTGTTGTTGTTGATTTGGTTTTGTTTGTTTTGTTTTGTTTGTTTGTTTGTTTGTTTTGTCAACTTGACATAGGCTGGAGGAATTTGAGTCAGTTGAGAAACCTCTCCCCAGCTGACATGTAGAAAAGGTTGTGGAACATTTTCTTTACTAGTGATTGATGTGGGTGTGCACAGTGAACAAGAGCAAATTGAATACCTGAGACTTTACTTCATCTTCCATTTACAGTTAACAGTCTATTTGTTAACTGAAGTTAGGACAGGAACCCAGGCAGGGGAAGGGATTGGATGAATGCAATGCAGCTTAGTAGCTTGCATTTTATGGTTTACTCAACTCACTTTTTTATAAATCACATGGCCCTCCTTCCCAGGAGTAGCTGCTCTCACAGAGGTCATTATATGTCATTACAAAATTACAAAAAAATAATACCTAAAAACAACATTGCCATTTATCACTTAAAGCATTTTTATCAATAAAATGGTAGGGAGATCTGTTCTATAATCATTCTATCTCACTCTCTAATCATGATTTCTTTACATGTTAAAAGACATAATTTTTCTGTTATTTTATTCTTTGACAGTAAATTGGGGATTTTGTGAGAAACTACTCCTCTTCCTCTTTCTCCTCTTCCTCCTCTCCTTCCTTCTCCTCCACCTCTACTTCCTCTTCCTCCTCCTTTTTCTCTTCCTCCTTCTTTTCCTTCCCTTTCTCTTTATTATAAACTCTGACAAATCTTCACTTTTTTTCTTTTTATAACTTTTAAATTATTTTTTCAATTTTTATTTATTTATTTATATTCCAGTCATGGCCTCCCTTGGTCTTCCCCCTCAGTTCTTTACTGCATTTCTCCTCTCCATTGCGACAAAAGTGTGCTCCCTCTGCCACCAGGTCTCTCCTTTCCTGGGGTCTCAAATCTCAAAAGAATTAAATGCATCTTCTCCCACTAAGGCCTGACCAGGCAAATTTATGCTTTATTTGTTTCAGGGGCCTTAGACAGGCCAGTGCATGCTCCTGGTTCCTGGCTCCATCTCTGTGAGCTCCCTCTGATATAAGTAAGTTGAGACTGACAGTCTTCTATGGCATACCTCTCCTTTTCTGCTTATTCAGTCCTTCCTGTAACTCAACCATAGAGGTCCCTGATTTATTTATTTATTTATTTATTTATTTATTTATTTAATTTATTATTTTTTACACTCTAAATTTTATTCCTCCACCCAGCTCCACTGTCCAACTGTTTCACATTCCATACCACCTCTCCACCTTTGTCTCTATGAGGATGTCCCCACATCCCACCCCATACCTCCCCTGACCTCCAGTCCCTTGAGGGTTAGGTGCATCATTTCTGATTGAACACAGACCCGGCAGTCCTCAGCTGTATATGTGTTGGGAGCCTCATATCAGCTGGTATATGTTGCCATTTTGGTGGTCTAGTGTTTGAGAGATCTCGGGGATTCAGATGAATGGAGACTACCAGGTTGCCCTCCTCCTCAGCTTTGTTCAGCCTTTCCCCAACTTAATCACAGAGGTCAGCAGCTTCTGTCGATTAGTTGGGTGCAAATATCTGGATCTGACTCTTTCAGCTGCTTGTTGGGTCTTCTGGAGGGCAATCATTCCAGTTTCCTTTTTGTGAGCGTTCCATAGCCTAAGTAATAGTGTCAGGCCTTGGGATCTCCCCTTGAGCTGGATCCCACTTTGGGTCTGTTGCTGGACCTTCTTTTCCTCAGGCTCCTCTCCATGTCCATCCTTGTAGTTCTTTCAGACAGGAACAATTATGGGTCAGAGTTTTGACTGTGGGATGACAACCCCTTTCTTCATTTGTTACCCTATCTTCCTCCTGGAGGTGGGCTCTATAAGTTCTTTCTCTCTACTGTTGGGCATTTCATCTGAGGTCCCTCACTTTGAGTCCTTAATATTTGGGTGTAAGTATCTGTTTCTGTCTCAGTCAGATGCTGGTAGGGACTCTCAGTGTATAGCCATGCCTGACTCCTGACTGTAAGCACATCTCCAGTAATAGTGACAGGCTTTGGTGTTCTTCCATGTGATAGATCCCAATTGGACAGGTCATTGGACTGCCTTTCCTTCATTCTCTTCTCCATTTTAGTCCCTGCAGTTCTTCTTAGACAGGAACAGTTCTGTGTCAGAAAACTGACTGTGGGTTAGTAACCCTGTCCCTCAGTTTGAGGCCCTGTCTATCTACTAGAGATGGGGAGGACTCTTCAAGTTCCCTCTCCCTAGTGTTGGATATTTGGCCAAGGTCACCCCCATTGAGTCCTTAGCATCTCTTACCTCTCTGGTCTCAGAAAATTGAAAATAGTTCTACCTGAAGGCACAACTATGCCACTCTTGATCATATACCCAAAAGATGCCTCATCATATCACAAGGACACATGCTCCACCATGTTCATAAAAGCCTTATTCATAATAGCAAGAAGCTGGAAATAATTCAGATACCCTTTGACTGAAAAATGAATACAGAAAATGTGGCTTATTTATGCAATGGAATGATATTCAGCTATTAAAAACAAGGACATCATGAATTTTTCAGGCAAATGGATGAAACTAGAAAATATCTTGAGTGAAATAACTCAGACCAAAGAGGAAGTACATGATATGTACTCACTAGTTAGTGGCTATTAACCGAAAAGTACAGAATACCTAGGATACAACCCACAGACCATAAGAAGTGTAAGGCCCAAGTGGGATATATGAATTAGAAGGGGGAATGAAATAATCACGGGAGTCAGATGGACCTTGGTGGGAAGAGGGAGAGGAAAGGGGAACAGGATCAGGTATGGGAAGTGGGTGTCAGAACCTAAGCCCAGAAGGCCAAGAGGATGAATGTGAGGAACTTCTCAATGTGGACATATTGATAACTTTATACTGGGTGAACCTACAAAACCTTGAAGATAACTGTAAAAGTAACTTGTATTCACCCGATATAATTGACATTTCAGAAGGTTACTGCTGAATAAACTCAACTGTTCAACTTCATTTTTAACGCTGGCTTGCAGGTTCAACTGAGATTTTCTGGCTCAAACTCCTCCAGGATGACTGATTAACTCTGGCTACTCTCGGCTACTCTTGGCTTCTCACTGAATTGTTCAGTTTGGCCTCAAACTAACTCTGGCAATCTGTTCTAACCTTCTGGCCACTTCTCATTTTGTGGCTATAACCTGGCTCTGAATTGAACCAACTGAACAAAAGTGATCTGACTGCTTCTGTTTTAAGTTGCTTTTCCTTCCTGACTTTTCTAATGAAGTTGGGCATATTCTATCTATGGCTCAATATGCCAAATCTTTTTCTGATTCATTACTTTGTGTGCCCCTCAATTAGATATCACTTTCAAACATGGCTACATTCTTCTACAAGTTAATCTTACCTACATTGTTTGGGATTAAAGGTATACACTTAGGGCATGTCTGTATTCTAGGCAGAAGAATTAAAAATAAGTATATGGCATGTCTGCATTCCAGCCAGATCACACAAATCTAGAAGGTATTTAGATGTGATCCCTTACCAAAGCAGCCATATTGCTGGAATAAAATGTCTTTAGAGATAACTCCATATCTCATTTTTTAAAGCTAGGACTATTGTGTGGTGGTTATTGCATACTTGCCTGGTTTGTATCTGTAGTTTCATATTTTTTAATTACTTGAAATGTTTATTGTCTTCAAGTGCTTTTCTGTTATTTTGGTTTGTTTTTCTCTTTTATGTTTCTTAATTTTTAGCTACATGTATACATCTATTCATCCTCTTTGGTTTTAGAAATTTTATGGTATTATAGAAATAATTACAATAAAAGGATAAATATATTAGTTTTTCATATAAAAACTTGAATATTTTTGAATTACATATCCCAAGAACAATGATATGATTCTCTAGTAACTTATACATTCATTTACTATACTTCATACTTTCCTTACAATATATTGATTTCATTTAAAGTAGAGTAGTTTTTATTATTATGTGCTTCAATATGTAATTTTATAGGACCCCAAAAATAGGTCTACTAAAAAAGAGGTAGTAAATCTATTAAGAAAAAAAAAAACCTTAAACATGTTTTATAATGCTTTTCAAATCATAAGTGTAAAAACTTAAACATGCTTTTCAAATCATTAGTGTAAGTCATGTATAAAGTTAAAGGAATAATGATGACTAAAATCAGAATGACCTCCAGGAGATGAAATATGAAAGAAAGCTAAATGAAATAGTAAAGAATATACTAACTGAAAAAAAAAATCACAATAGAGATTCCAAGAAAGAGTTTATTTAACAGGCCAAACAAAGACTTTGTTACTTGGAAGACAGGGCCATGAAAATTACCATGTCTGTCTGGAAAACAGAGGAAAAAATGCATAAACAAGAACAATAGCAACTTTTCCACTATCCAGGCATAGCTGTGTGAACTTGACACAATAATGTCTGCTTCAGAAAAAGGAATGGCTAAAATATACATTATAGGATTATTATTTAGAAGAAAGGGAGGAATAAGACTATTTGAGGAAGTGATAGCAGAAACATTCCCAAATTTTATGAAACACAGGAGGAGATATAAGTTAAGCAGCTCTGTAGTAGTATCACGGATATGTTGCTTTTAAGTGAATTTTTTTTCATAAATTTTCTTATCTGAAACTTTGCAGACCAGTAGGCAATGATCTCATATCCAAAGTATGATCCTATATTTGACTATGCTATTTTTCCAAATCTAGTGCATTCAGAGATGAACAACTGTAAACTTTAATTTCTTTATCTTTTTATTTTGAGGATTTCAGTACAAAAGTAAATGACTATGATATGTGTAATAGATTGCTGTGTCTGTCAATCAATCTCTTTCTGATTTTGTATATTTTCTATTCTCTTATTGTATGTGTAGCACAATTTATTTAGCAATATATTGCAATTGTATCTATAAATTAATTCTGGAAATTTAACTTCTTGGTTATTAATTTTTTGAGAAATCCATACACTGTGTTTTCATTATTTTTACCCTCAACTTATCAGCACCCATGTGCAGATCCTCCTTCCATATTCGCACAACTTGTGTCCTTATTTTTGGGGAGAGTAATAACTAACAATAGGAAATTTTGAAAAAGTCACATGAAAATCTTCTACTATAGAAATGTCCGTATATATTCATATATGTATATACCCAATTATTCATACATATATATTAGTATATATTATATAATATATCTATTAAATGGAGTTACTTTATAGTAGGTTGGAAATGCCTGTATTAGAAACCACAGACTAACAAAATAAAAATAAAAACAGTTCTAGTACTTGGTTATCTCTAATTGAGTATTAAGCCAGTGAGTTCCTAGAGATCATCAAATGATATAGATTATCAAAAATAATCTTGATTAACCAGCAGAGTCTAATACTAACCCTGTTTCCAAAGGCACCATACATTTGACACATAAAACCTGGAGAAATCATCCTGATACTGTTCTAGAAGCTTAATCTCTACTGTTTTGCTTTCAGAATGTTGAAAATTGTTATACACATTGCCAAAAAAAAAAAAAAAAAAAAACCCAAAAGAATAGTGTACCATATATAACTGTTGTCCATTTTAACATCAACACTGACTAGTCTGAAAAGACTTGCATATGAATTTGGTAACTGCTTTGTGGCTAGTGAATTAAACAAAATGATTTCTTAGGTTTTCATCTACACTGCACTATATACAAGGTTAGGGAAGGGGTATTTGGGAACAAAAAATAAAGTGTAATACTTGAATAAGATACCCTCCATATTCTTAGCCATTTGAATAGTTGATCCACAGTTAAGGGTAAAGTTTGGGGAAGGCTAGAAGGTATATCTTTGCTGAAGGGGTATGTCACTGGAGTAAGGCCTTGAAAGAAAAACAAACAAGCAAACAAAATACTACCATCGTTTTCTTTGTGTTCTCTTCTAGGGGTATAGGGTGTGGGCAAGCATCTTCTGTTATAGCCAAAATATCTGTTTGCTGCTTTCTGCCATGCCTCTCTACCATGAACCACTCACGTCTTTCAGAAATCACAAGACATAAAAGCATATAAGTTGCCTTGGTCATGATGTCTTAATCACAAAAAATTGAAAAAGAATGCATATATGGATCCATTTTTCTAACTTTTCTGATAACTGTGCAGCTTTTAGCCCACAAAATTAACCTTTTACCTACCAGGCATGCCATCCTATATATCCTGATAGTACCCTACATCCTTCCTTAAAATACCTTGTATATAGTAATTATGCTCCATTGTGGATACAGTGTTCCATATTTTCCATATTTCCTATGTCTACCAGAATTAAGAAGTTAAATTTGGGATCATGAATCCAAAACAAATAGCTAAAGAATACAAATCCATAGGAAGAAGCCACTATGCAAATGTCTTAGTACATGTTTTAGAACAATCTATAAGATATGTAAGAAAATATATGCTAATAAACTCAAATGAGAGATGGCAATTATGGATCACAGAGGATTAACTCGTGATTTCTGTTTCTTAATCTCTTCTTCCCGCAGCATCACTTGTGTGATACAATCAGAAAACCATTCCTCCTTCTGTAGCAAAACCTTTCAAAGACAGAAAAATAAAAGAGTTTTTCTCTTTTATAAAACTGCAGTTGTAAAGGATTAGGTCAGTCCTCACAGTGGTTTACACTGAGAAATTACAGATTGACTAAACAATACTATTAAGATCTTAAATAATTTTTCATAATTTTGTGTGATATATTAGAAGAAACATCCCATAAATAAGTGAACCAGCATTACTTCCTCTCTCCCATATTGACGAGTAATATCACTTCATTATATTCTAACTTCTTTCCAATATATGCTTTATTTCCTTAAATGTTCCCTGCTGCAGGATGTTTTTGTTAAGTTTTGTCTTGATATTCTCATGCTGCTGAGAGAAAACTTTTATAAACCCTGTAATATTTTCCCTTTAGAGTTCATAACCAGATTCAGTTTTATGAAAAGATATTTGTTCTTCCAATGATTAGGAATAAACATTCTGAAAAATATATAAGTCAAATAAAAGAATATGCAGAAATCTTAAATTGGTTTTGAAAAGCAGATCAGGGACTATACCAGTTTCTGAAGATAAGTCTCCGATTGTTGTAACTTTCATTTTGTTTTTCCTTTACAGTATGAATCTGCTGAGCATTTAACCCAGTGGCTTTCACATAAACCTCACAAGCTGATAGAAAACACATTTGAAGCAGATAAATGATAAAAGAGGTACATGTTTATTGCTGGTGCTGAAAAGACAGTGTATTCTCAAAGAATACAGGGAGTGGATAAAACTAAGTAATTATGTCTATACATTGTATCAAATATTTCTTTAAGAATATTTTGGGTTTTTTTCATGTTAACTACCCTTGTGTATAAAAAAGTCTGAAAGAAACACACAGATGTCATTTTCTGTTATAGATATTGATGACTGGATTTAGCTTGGCTCTTCTTTTTCTTTTTTTTTTTGCTGTTTAATTTTTATCTCATAAATCAGTGTGGAATGATTTATAGACAATATCGAAAGGCAATATTTTAAGCAAGTGATTTTTGTTTTCACATTTAAGCTAAGGATATGCAATTGCTAATTTCAGGTATCTTGGTACTTGGTACTTTTTTTCCATAACACAACTCAAAAAGTTTGAAAAGAAAATTAGTAATGTAACAATTGATTTAATACATACTTATTGCTCAAACTGAAGTTGGCACAAGTAAAAGATGTCCATGTCTTCCACAAGTGTTTTACTAAACTGTAAATCTTTCCTAATGATGGGTTTGCAGAAGCACACACAATTCATTTTATTTTATGAAATCATCTTGTAGGCAATGTTTCACTGAAGCAAACCTAAGCTTTTTCTTGTTTTTTTTTTCCTTGTTTGTTTATCCTCCATGTTAACTTCTGTTTTTCTCAGCAATTGCATGACCATGGAAAAGAATGTCCTGTGCAGCAGGATGCTGAATGGAAGGAAATGTCTGATTAAATTGTGCTGGATTTGTTTTCTTTACTGACTCTACTTTGGGTTGGAGTATGAATTCAAGCTGAATTGAAACCTGAAGGTAGTCACTAGGTAAATTTCAATCAAATGACTGTGTGACAGATGTGATGATGATTTACAGCCTTATGTTGCAAGCACTTCTTCCTATTGTAGATATGCCCGGGATGATGTCTTTTTCTTATTAGAGAGCCATCATTTTGTAGCAAAGATTTGCTCCCAAACAAGGTCTCCACAAAACATCTTCTCCACGCTTCTAGTTCTTGTGACAGGTGAAATAGAACATGGCTGTCTAAGGTAAATTTTTCTCCAAGATTTCCACCAGAGTTGAACCTGCTACTTACAGTTATATTCATAAAATATTAACATCATTAGAACTGTTTTAAACATACTGATATAATATGGTATATACATTATGGCCTAATATAAATCTAAAATATAGAAAATGTTACAAATGAATGTAAACCCATTTCATAAATCGTATTAAAATATATATATATCATAAAATAAAATTAGAACATATATTTAGTTCTATATTTATATAATACTGAAAATATGGAAGTAAATCTTCATTGCTATTATTTCCATGTTCTCCTAATCATCTATGTATTTTAAAATATTTGGAGAATTATCACATGTTTATAATAAATTATGATTATATATTATCAAAGTGAAAATATGTAGAGAATTTAGCCTTTGGAAATCTCCTTTATTAAAAAATACTTACTAGTCAGTGTTTGTGGATTATTGGTAAAATGTTTTTGCTGCAAATAGTACATAGTTAATCACACATAAAAATGTACAGAAAATTCTTAGTGAAGTAGCAGCAGTAAATAACGGAATTTATCATATAAACAAATTAGTCTGAAATAGTAACTGTGGGAAGGGGAACATAATACATTATAACTCTTAAACTGTAATAGTAAGTTTTTGAAAATTCACTTGGCATTTTCTAGTGTAGACAAGGAGAGTTGTTAAATCCACCATATCTAATCATAGAAGTTAAGTCAACTTTGAAATAACTTTATTATAGCAATTCTCAGTTAAAATACAAGGTTTAGCAATTCATTTGCCTCAATGTCTGAAATATTTTAAATGTGCAATAGTAGTGAAAGTGTTTACACTACATATACAACTTTCTTTATTTTTTACAGACTCAAATATAAGATTATTTATTTTGTACTTAGAACAGTTGTCAGAGCCAAACAACCAGTTAAGTGCTCAGTGGTCGTTTGTGGATACTTCTACTGACATGAAGACTACAAACAGTATTTTATTTATTCATTGGGAAACTAGTTTGGTTAGAATGGCCTATGTTTCACATAGCTAAGTCAACAACACAGAGCACATCTCAGTAGTTTTTAAGGAGAATGAGAAATCAAAGTAGATTAGAATATTGCAAGAAGCCATGACCTAATACAACCCATAGTCTATCAATATATGTGTACATATTATCAAAGTAAGAATATGTAGAGATTATATATATATTATATATATAATATATAATATATAATATATATAATATGATATATAATATATATTATATATATTATATATACATATATATGTATATGCATATATATACATATACATATATATATGTATATATTATATATATATGTATATGTATATATGCTCTACCTTCTCTTACTTCCTTTTTCCTAATACCTTTTCCCTCATTCTCTTTCTCTTTCTCCTTCCCACTCCCTCCCCCTTCCTCTCTCTCTCTCTCTCTCTCTCTCTCTCTCTCTCTCTCTGTCTCTCTCTCTTCCTCTCTTCACTTTAGAAAATAAAACTGCATTCACCATCCATAAGGAAAAAAATTCATCTACCCTTCAAATCCCAGACATAGTTCTCAGAATACAATCATTTGCACTTAGTTTTCAAACCTTGGTGCCATTGCATTCATAACACACATTGCCTAAAATATTCTTAACATTTGTGATCACAGACTGCATCCTCCAGTCTCAGCTAGAGTGAGCCTCATCAGAACAGGAGTGTGAGTGGCCATTCTAGAATGTTGTCTTAGATTTCAGCTTTTATACTATGTAGTAATAACTTTTAGGATAGATATTTTAATCATTTCCTTATTACCAGCTCCTGATACATTGTAGGTACTTGGTAAAGAATTCTTAAAGTATGAAATGAAAGCCTTAAAAATGCAGACATACTGTTAAAATTATTTGTTTGTGTGTTTTTCAAAATTATGTTATTCATAATCATAGGGACTATTTATAATAACATATCAAGAATAAGCTTTAGGGCTTCAAGAATAATGGCCACCATAATTTAAAATAATGCTAATTTCTAATTTTGCACATTTCCAACTGCATGATAATTACTCTTTGTGTTTTGTAAATAGTATAAACCAAAGGAAAATTTGAAAATGCAGTTTTTATGCAACTCACCAACAATAATGTGAAGAGATTGAAATTTACTTCCCATGTTGAAAATGCTTGAAAATTGAAAGGAGAGAGATAAATTATTGATTAAGTAAGTAAGAAACTGAATGTAGTTTTGAAATTTTAAATGACTGCATTTATTATGATATATAAATGACCTTTACTTGAAACTATGTATTTATTTTATCTAATTTCTAGAGAAAAATCTTTCAAAAAAGTGTAATATAACCTGAAATCTGACTCTTGAATTCACATAAGAGCAGAAGCCTAATGCAACGCATGTGTAATGTTTGAAAGAGAGGAAAATTATGTGCACATGAAACCTGCCAGTTTTACTGTTAATTACATTTGGGGTGCAGGATGACATTTTTTTTTACTTTCCTATTTTCACTTACAAATGAATATATTAATTCTTATTTTAAAAAATGTGACAAATATCAATACATCCATTACATCTATTTCTTTCCTAATATTCTTATGAATGTTCAATTTTAGAAAGATTAAGTTAAGGATAATTTACTATATGCTATTTTTGGAAAAATAAAATAATTTAGACTTAATGTTTTTACAAGCGTCTAAGTGTGTACATGTGTATGTATCTCTGTGTCCTTGCAGTGTGTGTGTGTGTGTGTGTGTGTGTGTGTGCATTTGTATTTTTCTGTGCATACACTCATGGTATTGAGTTTCATATAGGTAAGTGAGTTCAATTCTGAGCAGCTCAAGAAATTCTGATTTGTTGGTTATAGATAATATATAAAAAATTTTGTTTTTTAACTGAAAATAATAATTTGAAGAATGATGTTTTCTAACTTTAAATGTTTTTTTCTTCACATATCTCTCTCCAGTTTGAGAGTATCATGTTGCCATAAGATTTTTATTTTATTATATTTTACTAAATTATTATTCAACTTTCTTAAGTTTAAAAACATACTGTACAGTTGATTGTATTTTACCAAAATCATTCCAAAAACTCCATAGTTATGTTACCATTTTTATTTCTACACAGTGACTTCTGTCCATATAAAAAGGAATCTAGCTTATTGGCAATGTCACTGAGACCATAACTACATTTTTTATTTCACTATTAAATTTTATTAAATTTGTATGGGATTTTTAAACCTGCTATGGGCCTCATTCTCTGTGCTTCCCTTGCATTGTATGCAAAGCATTAATAATTACAATGGTAGCTAACACATAATGTCTCTTACCACATGTTGGACACAAAAATATTAAATCATTTTATTTTTAGAAGAAGAGGAACTTAAAGCAAAAAAAAAAAAAAAACCTCAGCAATTTCCTTGAAGTGTAGATCAATAAATTACTAATCATTTTTCTAATCGCTTTAATTTATACATTGTTTAATTAAACTTAAATATTAATTTTATATTTAAAATATTAAAAATAAAAACTCAGATTATTTTTAAAAATCTCTTAACACAATTTTAATCACCTATTACATTTAATTTATTCAGATTAAAGGAATCTAATTATAATACGAAAATTCTATAAACATAGAGAATTTTAAGGCAGGCTGCTAGGGATCCAGGACAATGATTTCAAAACTGAGGCTGATAATCTTAGGAATTAAGATCTTCTGACGTTTCATATCAAGCTTTCTGACACTTCAATACATTAAAGAGTTGATCAAAAATTTCAAAAGCATTGTTTTTTAATATTTCTTTTGTTCTTTTTAAATTTAATTTTGATTTGATGTCAAAATTGCATTAGTATGTGAATACATTTTTAAATTACTATTATTTTGAAGAATGGGGTCAATTGAAACCAATTATCTAAAAAAATGCACCTTGTACAAAATATAAACACACTTCTTTTAAAAATGTAGTCATCAATAGTCCAGGATAAAGCAGTTATTGGAAGGTTGCGAACTAGGAGAGAAACAAAGGCAGAGATAATATAAAAGTTTCAAGCAAGTGGTGCAGTTTTATTTTACAACATATAAAACTTCAGGACTGTGAGTCTACATAGAATATATTTTTGTCACCAGTTCTGCAGGTATCAAGCTGCAGAATTGGACAAAATTTATAATTCAACATGTACACAAAAGGAGGAATTAAATAAGCAAAAGAAAACTGGCTTTCCGAAAGAAATTGGCTAGTTTCTAAGCATGCTCCACTATTATTATATTTAAATCACTTGATCTGACCCCACGTGGTGTTCAGCAACTGCAGTTGAACACAGTATTTGAATGAGGATTATTATAGCTTACTAAGAGGTGCTGAAGGGGATTAGGAATCTGGAAAGCTAGCACTGCCCTTCTGTAACATACATCTCTGCCAGATAATTAACCTTGCTGTTTGTTTAGCATTCAGCGAATGCTTCATTACTGATTCAGTCAATTATCCCCTGGTAATGACCGCTACAGAAGGTAGAATTGCTTAATTAAAATTATTTAGACCAAGGAGGAACTTTGATTGGGCCATGCACATTAGAAAGGCTTGATTAATCCTGATGAGATACACAATCCATTTAAGGCATTACTTCATTATTTCAAAATGCCAAATTCACATTTTTCCAATCAAAAATGAATACAATATTTTTCTTTGCCAATTACCTTTTTTTAAAGAAGCACAAGTCGCCTTGGGCTGGTTGAAAATCTGTCTTTACAAGGTTAATTTTACCATATAAAGGGTTGAAGGATGAATATAAAATTCTAACCTATTTTACCAGATGCAATGGTTAAAAATTAGAAAGTTTCTTGTTACCTTAAAAAATGAAATATACCCAGTCAAGCCAACCTGGCAAATGTACATATGAGTTAAAAGTTACAATAGAATTTGTGATCTTTTTTTTTTTCTGTGAACACATTCACAAGGTTAGTTATCTAGGAGTTTATTCATATGCAAATTAACATTGTCAACTTTCTTACATATTCAAGAGAAAACAATTTGTATTTCTGTATTGGTATCTGTTATATGGTAATTACATATCTTCCCTTGAGAAAAATCTTATTATTTTAAAGAAAAGAAACATTATTATTTAAGTTTATACCTAGATGTAGTTAGATAATGGAATAGTATTGCATCTTACTGAGTTTTGACGATTGTTGTTTATAATTAAAATAAACCAGGGCGATAATTCTACAAATGACTATTTTTCTTTATAGAGTTGGTATTGTTGCAGCTATTTGCATACAAAATAGTAATTTCTAAGGTTCTAAAACTAGGTATGTGTGCAGTATTTGAACCCAAGTAGACTGTAGAAAATGTTTGCTGAAAAGCTATGGTAGAACATCTTAGCAGACCTTTTGTGTGATACTGACACCTCCACATTCCATGTTTTCTCATGAAACACAAGGATCCCCACACATTTCTTCTTCTGCTATGTAAATCTTGACAACACTAGATAATTTTACAATGTTACAGCTAAGTAAAAGTACACAGAATGCTAAATCTTTAACACCTTACTTGCTTTATCTCGATGTCTAGCAAAACTCTGTTCTTGAAACCCACTATGAGCAGAAATGGGAAAAAGGGGCAGACACAGACACACAGACCTAAGAGCCTGGATCAGGTGAGTTGTGATTACTTGGATGATGTTACCCCAAATACAGAACAAACTGGAACCTCAGCACACTTATTACATAGAACAGGTGTGGTGATTAGTTAATCACAGAAGATGGTCTCTGCAGGCCAGCAATGTTGGGTTGCTGTATTAGGAGGAAATAGTGGTATCTGTATGCTTTTGGACACTCAGACCAAAGGAAGGCTTTGACATGGCTTTGAGTCTCACCCTTGCAGAATGTCTTAGCCACAGACATGAATCTGAAGCCTTTGGGAGTCCATGACATGGCCATTCACATGTCAAATATGACATATTTATTGAAGACTTCATCCACGTTATACACATTCACTGTAATCTTTCCTGTTCTTCACATGTTAGGGTTATTTCAGACTCTAAGTAAAATTATTCTTATTTGGAAACATACAAGAAAATTTAGTGTCAGAAAAATAACACAGATTGGTTATAATAGTAAAAAGTATATAATTTATCCACTTTTGTTCTTTTATAATCAATAAAAGGAAATAATTTTTACCATACAAAACAGCAGAAACAAGAAAGAGGTCGAGAAATAAATTAAGTGTAAAAAGAATTTAAGAGCAGTCATCATTACCTTGAACAATAATACACAACCCTTTAAATTATATTTAATTTTAGTTTATCTTATATTAATGCAACAAAATTATTTATGATGACTCAAATACACAGGGCTACTTTTAAAATATTTTAAATTCTTTTTTATTGCTGTTACTGAATACCAGAGCCACGGTATCACATAATGATGGAGGTCCATTTAGCTCTTTGCTCTTTAAATTATGAAAGCCTAGAGCTGAGATGCCATATCTGACAGAAGGCTTACTGATAGTATGTATCTTCTATCATATAGACTAACTCTTACAGCATACCAGTATCTACGTAACAAAAACTTCCTGGTACAGAATAACTCATTAGTCAAAGTAGAACACTCATATCCTAATTAGCCATCATATGTCCTACTTGGTAACATAATATACTACTTAAAAACTGATAATAAATTTCAAAAATATTGTTTTATTGAGTCATTTAACCTCTAGTAAATAATTATTAAAAATAAGGAAAGAAATATAACTGCTTCAATAAACTAATCACACCAGAAAAACATAACTGAGTTGAAAGACCACTTAGTTTTAAACATAATATAGTACAAATCAGCATTTGAAGCATTAAAATGGAAATGATATTTAGGGGAATTTTACTTTCTGCCTTATTGTAATAGGTAAGATAAAAGAATTTATTTGGGAGAATTGGAGGACAAAAACAAATGGTAGATATGATTATATGATTGTATATTTGCACAACTAAAATTTATAAAATTTGCATAAGAATATCATGACTTCATCATTTCTATTAGCTCATTAGTACTGCACTGTATAAATGTACCACATTTTTTGTATCCATTCCCCTGTTGAAAGACATCTGGGATCTTTCCAGCTTCTGGCTAATATTAATAAGGCTTCTATGAACATAGTGGAGCATGTATCCTTGTTACATGTTGGAGAATATTTTGGGTATATGCCCAGGAGTGGTATAAGTGGATCCTCAAGTAATACTGTGTCAAATTTTCTGAGGAACCGACAGACTGATTTCCAGAGTGGTTGTACCAGCTTGCAATCTTACCTAAAATGGAGGAGTGTTCCTCTTTTTCCATATCTTTGCCAGCATCTGCTGTCTCCTGATTTTTTTGATCTTAGCCATTTCGACTGGTGTAGGGGAAATCTCAAGTTTGTTTTGCTTTGCATTTTCCTAATGACTAAGGATGCTGAACATTTCTTTAAGTGCTTCTGAGCCATTCAAATTTCCTCAGTTGAGAATTATCTGTTTGTTGGGCCTTGGGGGTAACTCCGTTTAACCTGCAACCTTCAAACATGTAGGACAGGTAGAGGTCTCCACCTCCAGAGATTTAAATATTAATGAGTTATCTAAAGGCCAGGGGCATAGCTAATTAAGTTATTCCCTCCCTTTTTCCCCTCCCTATAAAACTAGGCTCCTCTGGCCTTTGGGGGTGGGGGGAGGGAGGGAGCACATACCACCTACATCCATTTACCATGCCATGAACCATAAAAGTTTTGGAAAACCAGACTCCACGTGTTGCTTAATCTGCCACCACCAGGTTGCCAGCCTTTGGAAACGTGAGCAGCCCACTGCCAGCCCAAGGCGGCTGTGCCAATGTGGGACCCTCCACTGGCGGTGTGGGAAGCCCGCCTGGGACCCTGATGCCAGACCTCCGGTGAGAGACCTGGTCGCCGGACTCCCTCTTCCCCCACCCCCACCCCCCGCCCGCGAGATTTCTTCCACACATCTGTTTACTTCTGTTCCCTAGTTTTTAATAGGGTTATTGGTTCTCTGCAGTCTAACTTTTTGAATTCTTTGTATATATTGGATATTAGCTCTCTATTGGAATCAGTATTGGTAAAGATCTCTTCCCAATCTGTTGGTTGCCATTTTGTCCTATTAACAGAGTCCTTTGCCTTGGAGAAGCTTTGTAATTTATGAGGTTCCATTTATCTATTGTTGATCTTAGAACATAAACCATTGGTGTTCTGTTGAGAAAAAATATCCCCTGTGCCCATGTTTCCAGGCTCTTCCCCATTTTGTCTTCTATTAGTTTCAGTGTATCAGGTTTTATCTAGAAGTCATTAATCCACTTGGACTAGAGTTTTGCACAAGAAGATAAGAATGGATTGATTTGGATTTTTCTACATGCTGACCTACAGTTGAACCAGCACAATTTGTTAAAAATGTTGCCCTTTTTCTACTGGATGGTTTTAGCTCCTTTGTTAAAGATCAAGTGACCATAGGTGTGTGGTTTCGTTTCTGGATCTTCAATTCTATTCCATTGATCTTTCTGCCTATCTCTGTACCAATAGCAGACAGTTTTTATCACTATTGCTCTATAATACAGGTTGAGATCAGAGAAGGTGACTCCCCTAGAAGTTTTTTTTTTTTTTTTTGTTGAGTATAGTTTTTCTTATCCTGGGTTTTTTGTTTGTTTGTTTGTTTTGTTTTGTTTTCCAAAGAAAACATCATTGTGAGTGAGGTAACCTAGTCACAAAAGAATACACATGGTATGCACTCACTGATAAGTAGGTATTAGCACAAAAGCTTGAAATACCCAAGACACAGACCACATGAAGCTCAAGAAAAAGAAAGACCAAATTGTGGGTGCTCTGGTCCGTCTTAGAAGAGGAAACAAAATACTCAAGGGAGGAAATAGGAAGATAAAGTGTGGAGCAGAGACTGAAGGAAAGGTCATCCAGAGACTGTCCCATCTAAGTGTCCATTGACCTCAAATTCATCTGTGAATTTTTTAAAGTCCAATAAAAATTCATAAGGTTTACTAAAATAAATTAATAAGCAGATGGCTTTTACTCAGTTTTTGCCTTGACAGCTTAACACAAATACATGGTACATTTCAAAAATATATCTCTTATACATTTTAATCTCCTTCCCAACTTTACTATGGATCTTCCTATTTAAAATTCCTTAACAATTAAAATCTAATAAGAAAATTTCCAGAATTATTGTTTTTTTAATTGGATATTTTATTTATTTACATTTCTGATGTTATCCCCTTTCCCCATTTCCCCCCATGCCCCAAAAATCCTCTATCCCATTCCCCCTCCTCCTGTGGTGGTATGCCTCCACCCATCCAACCACTCCCACTCTCCTGCCCTCAAATTCCCCCATACTGAGGCACTACCTTCAGTAGGATGGGCTGCCCTGGTCTGTCATCAGTCATGGCAATCTCATAGGCATGGCTCTGACAAATCTGACTTTGGCATTTTTTCAAATCTTTTCCCCTCTTTCAAGACCACACTTTATTGTGTGGAACTGAAAACAGAAAATATCCAGCACAAGAATAGTAACTGTAAACTGAACTCAGAAACTGAGATCAAATAAATCTTTCCTCCTTAGATTGAACTCTCAGATACTTCGGTTATAGGAGGCAAAATTGAAACTCTCATGAACCAATTGGCAGAAACATTTGAAAGATGGCTTATTTTCCAGAACAATGAAATTAAAGGATTATTGCAACATAATTCTAATCTATAAATTAGTAAAACATCAGAATATTTTAATAATAAGTTGTTTATTTAATGCCAAAGAAAACTTGTACAATCTTCCATGGCAGCATATATAAATACTTTGAAAAACGTTATTGAACCCTGAAGTTAATAAATTCTAGTTATGAGACTTCTACTACTGGATATATGCCCTAAGGACTTTCATGAGCATATGGTCATGCAGACACACATGGCAGTGTTTACTGTCACACTGTTTATAAAATAAAAAGAGAAAAAAGTCTTATATTTTAAATTTAAATAGAATTATCTACAGTAATTAAAAAATTTAACCAACTTGCTTTACCACACAATTATAATGTGTTTTTATAGAAAGCTATGTGATTATTATAAATTTGGCCTAATTTGAGTAAGATACTCATTACATAAATTATTAGGTATTATTTATGCAAATGATGACATGTAAAGTATAAAATTATGAGGACTGTAACATTATGCATAAGAATTATGAACTTGAATTATAAGGAATTTGTTATCGTTATAAAAAATTAGGAATAATTTTAGGAACTAGTTACCTTTATAAGTGATCAGGAATCATATAATACAGCATACATATAAAGTCCACTTCATATTTGGTTTATACTAAATGGAAACATGGAGGTTTCCTGGTTTTATGTTTTCATGTCTTGAGCTTTGGAGTTTCATTAAGAAAAAACTTTTTCTTGTACCTATAGCATGAGGTGATTTCTAAATGTTTATTTCTATCAGTAGCCATATCAGGACTGGTGTTAATATCCTTGGCATGTTTGATCACCTTCATATATATATATATATATATATATATATATGCTACCATTGTAAAGTACATCCCTAGATGTTACCAACAGCATGGAGTTAATGCCACCTCTAGGTTAGGTATTGCAGATGTAACAGAAGAGTGAGGCCACATTCAACTAGAGGCCCTGTTAAAACAGAAGCTATGAATGTTATTGCAACATAATATCCAACCAAGAAACTAATAAATAAATATATGGTTACCTTTCATCTACTTTTCAATATCCAGCCATTATCAGGTAGTTCCAAAACCAGACGGAAGCCAGACAATGTAGAGATTTAGAGATGTACATTTAGCCAATCAATATCCCCTTCCCTTTCCAATCACCTGAGAAAAAGAGGAGGGCAGAGAATGGATATGAAAACAATGCTATAGCTTTGACTTTAATACAGAAAGGACAAGTAAGCAAACTATATGGACAGGCAGTTAGATAAAACTGCTAGGACGACATGTTTTCTTTTATAGAATGTCACTTTACTGTGCTTTGCAGATAATGCAGTATTGATGAAGTGAATGTTTATGGCAACTCTAAATGGAAGGTCTTTTGAAAAATATTTCAAACAGCTCAGATAATCATTAGAATTTCTTAAGATTAATATGTATATAAAATAAAAATATACATTATTTTATAGATATGCTATTACACACTTAATTGAGCACAGTAGAGCATAGACATACATTTCTGTACACATGACTTAATTTATCATAGTATTTATTTAATGCACTATTGCTTTTCTTGCAATTTAAACTGTTTAAAAGTAAACAAGGCACACAAAATAATAGAAAACTGGAAAGTAGATTCATAGCAAAACTTGACAGAAAATGTCCACATATAAGCAAGAAGTTAAATATCCTTAAATTTAAATACAAAGGTGCTCAGGATTGAGATTAAATAAAATAATCACATAATATGTAGGAATATTTTAAAGTATTAGCTTCAAAAATATAAAAGTAAATAAGAAATCACTTATATACCAAACATTTGAGTTTTTCTTGCTTGTAATTGATTTTAATAACTGTGCAATATTTAAAAAGGTTAAGGCTGAAACCTAGTAAAAATTCTCTATAATCTTATCAACAAGTAAATGGATATTTCCCCTTCCCTGCATTGCCTGAAAGTGTAGTTGTATAAAAAAATGTAAATATTAATATTTTTGTGATGATAGCTTCAATAATTATTCATTCATGTGAAAAATTACTAATATTTAATTTATATCAAAGGCCTGATCTTCAAGACTGAAAAAAAGATTGCAGTATTGCATTTATTTCATTTTAGTGTAATATTTTACATGTATAGCAAATTTATTTATCTACACTTATATGTTTTTTCCATTCTTTTAATTGGATATTTTATTTATTTATATTTCAAATGGTATCAACTTTCCCAGTTTCCCCTCATCATAACCACTATCCTGTCTCCCCTTCCCACTGCCTTTATGAGGGTGCTCATCCATCACCCATCTATTGACACCTTACCACCCTGGCATCCCTAAACTGGTGCATTGAGCCTTCACAGGACCAAGGGTCTCTCCTCCCATTGATGCCTGACAAGGCCATCTTCTGCTACATATGGGGCTGGAAACATGGCTTCATCCATGTGTACTCCTTGGTTGGTGGTTTAGTTCCTGGGAGCTCTGGGGGGTTCTGGTTGTTGATATTGTTGTTCTTCCTTTTGGGTTTCAAACTACTTCAGCTCCTCCAGCTTCTTCTGTTACTCCTTCATTGAGGACCCTGTGCTCAACCCAATAGTTGGCTGAAAACATCTGCATCTGCATTTGTCAGGTTCTAGCAGAGTCTTTCTGGAGACTGCTATATCAGGCTCCTGTCAGCATGCACTTCTTGGCTTCTGCAGTAGTATCTGGTTTTGGTGTCTGTAGATGAGATAGATCCCTAGGTAGAACAGTCTCTGGATCACCTTTCCTTCAGTCTCTGCTCCACACATTGTCTCTGTATTTTCTTCAGACAGGAGCAATTCTGGGTTAAAAATTTGGAGATGAATGGGTGGCTCCCTCCCTCAACTGGGCCTTGATTAACCTCTGGATATGATCTCTACAGGTTCTCCCTCCCCTTTGTTGGGTATTTCAGCTAATGTCATCCCTGTTGGTTCAGGAAATTGAACAGAGGTATGTAGCAATGGGTGACAGGTAGCTGGAGGTAGCCATCAGAATGTCTAAGAGGCCAGCAAAGCATCTTTCCTGGAATTAACTGAGATGACATTAGCTGAAATGCATTTATACTTTTGAGCTTTACTTCTTTTTACATTTATAAGTACTACAAAATAATCTGATAAAAATTGTACAATGGTGTTTAAAGGACCTTAAAGTCTTCCTTTTTAGATTACTAAAAATTTAAGGAAAAGCAAATCAAAAAGAAAGTTTCACTCATATATATTGGGTGAATCATAAAATTGATCTGTTTTCAATATATATTTTTTGTTTGTTTAAAAAGTATTTACTGAAGGGAATGGCAACTCCATAAAAAGACCAACAGTATCAATTAACCTGGACCCTGGGAGCTCCCAGAGACTGAGCCACCAACCAAACAGCACACACACACACACACACACACACACACACACACACACACACACACAAATACACATGCACACACACACACATAGAGGCTGCTGGTTCAAGGCACCTGGAAAATTGTAGCAGAGGACTGACCTTTTCTGACCCTAGTGGGAGAGGGTGCTTCTAATCCTGTAGAGACTTGATACCACAGAGAAGGTAGATGCCTGGGGATGGGGGAATGCACCCTCTCATAGGTGAAGGGGAGGGGGGAGGGGTTGAAGAATTCTGGGAAAAGAAACCTGGAGGAAGAAAACATTTGGCATGTAAAAAAGAAATAATTAATTTAAAAACTTAAATATTTTAGTACTTGGATTCATAATGTTATTTTTATTACTATAATTTTCTTTCTCCTCAATATTGTGAGTGTGAGTATGTGTGTGTGTCTGTGTGTGTGTGTGTGTGTAGAGTATTTGTGTGGTGGAGCATAATGTGAAAGTACACTAGCCTATGCATACAAGCATAGTTACCAGAGGTCTAAGCTGGGTTATTCCCAAGCTCATTTTAATTTTATGCATATAAATATTTCTAGTGTGCATCCTGTGCATGATTTGACCCGAGAAATCCAGGAAAGTCTCCAAGATCTCCTGGAACTGGCATTAAAGAAGTTTTGCCCTCCCTCCCCATATGTATGTACTGAGAATCAAATGTTGATCCTCTGGAAAAAATATCAAGTGCTTTTAACCTCTGAGGCATCATCTCAGTGGTTTTGAGACAGAGTCTGTGACAAATTCTATAACTCACTGATTCTGCTGGACAGACCTTAACTATTTCTTGTTTTCTGCTTCACTGTCTTGGATTGGAGGCCTGTACTGATGAACATGGCTTTGAACCAGGCACTGAGAATGGGTATTCATTTTTTCACTATAGTGTGATACCCATTTCACTCACTGAAGCATCTCCATAGCCTCTAGAAGGTTAGTTATGCACATTTGAACCTTTTCTGCAAGTATGTGTGATTATGTTAGTATGTGTTTTTTCATTTATTTACTGACAGACTCATTACTCTGTGTCTTACATATCTTTAATATTTTCCTAAGTTGAAACATAAATCTTATTTGACAGTGACCAATAGATCATACAATAATCAAAGACCTAAAATATAAAAAGTACTGAATTATCATTCATCATGATAAATATGAAATATAAATAAATCCCAAGAATTTTAATCCATACTCCTACACATGCACACATACATACATTTGCAGCATTTTAGCTATAGGTTAAGAAGAGACCCTTTAAAAATTTATTTTGTCTTTAATTATCTATGTATCAACTCTATATATACATGTGAGAGCATCTACAATAGGAGTCCCTAAAGTTGGCAATTGTAAGCCATCCTTCCAGAGTTCTGATAACAGAGGCCTATTCTCCAGTAAAAATAGCACATTCTTAATTTCTGAGACATCTCTTAGCCTAACAGACTTTTTACTTATATTTTTATCCCTGAAATCTTTATTTTTCACACTATTCAATGACTTTTGATGATTCCTCAGATTGTGGGTAATTGTTAAAATGGAACAATGATTTCTCAAATCTGTGTGGACCATAAAAAATATTTAAGTCTCAGATCTAGGTTTGAGTTCTTTCCCAGCCTTCTTCTCATGTACCCACATGGTTTTCTGCCCATGTAGTATCTCAAGTTTATGCTCTCTGCATTATTTTTTCCTTAATTGTATTTAACAACAATAACACCAAAAGCAACAGGGGTCACCTCCATGCAGATTGTTCTTTAAAATATGTACCTAGACAGAGGACTAAAGCCATATGCTCAGACTATTTATGCAAAAATAAAATCTTTCCCTAAAGCTTCTATCCCCCAATTATGTTGGCCTACTAATTTTTAAAACAATCTCTAAACCTTTAAATTTTTTGTTGTTATTTCTAATTATTAGTGACAGTAACTCACACTATGTATTCTAGCATATATCATTTTCTGAGCATGTATATCTATATGCTTACATATAATTACTAATAGTTTCCTATAGTAAAGTCATAACAGTAATCCAGCTGTCAAGTGGTAACAGGATGACAAAGCTTAAAAGTCTCCTTCCTCAACTGAAGTGGGAAATTCAAATATGAAAGCTACTTCTTGTGCATAGAATGCATGGAAGAGAATAATGAATTTAATCTAAAACCCTGTTGGCATGCAATTTTTATACTTTTCAATGTCTAATAAACTAACTCACTGATAAGATAATAAATGCATTAATAATAACTATTAGAATCAAGTGAAGAGAATATAATATGTTACTCATAGGTATAAATATAAAATTTTTCATGATTCACAAAGCTTTGGTATAATTTCATTAAAATTAAGACATTTATGGTGAATTTGGTATTCACTTTTAATATTTCTTCCCCATGAAGTAACTGACTTGTAATGAATTATTTTCCTTATGTTTTTCCTTTCAAAACAGTCAGCTGAAATTAGAAACTGAAGATAAAGAATATATACAAAAGATTCAAGTAGATGTCACAGCTACAGTTCCTGTATTAAAAAAAATAATAATGAACACAATTCAAGGCACTTCAAATCTTATTTCCTTCAGAAAGAGAGTTTAATCAGAGTGTAATGAGCATTGAAATTAATAAATTAAAAATAAATGTCCATAAGAGAAAAGGGTATTTCAATCAGACAGTAATTATGTTTTCAACTTTATAAATTAATTTCCAAAATGAATATATTTCAGTACCCAATTTATTATCATTTCATCTTCTTATTTTAAGCTTAGTGTTTTTAACTTGACTAATCCACATTATAAAAACAATAAGAAGTGTTCATTAAAATATTCAGTAACATTCTATCCACTTGTAAAATATCACCAAGGTTTTAAATGTTGAATACCAGTAACTATTTTTAATAGTTGATACAGAAAAAAAAATGAAGCACCTGGATTTGTGTTAGATAACCCATTTAGATATTAGTATATCAACTTATTGATGACAGAGAAAATAGGTTAAAATATTAAATCACTAAATTGATTCAAGCATTTATTTTCTGTTTAAAAGGTAAATTATTGTGGGGCTTAGTTATTTAAATTCAAAGTCTGTTTAACAGCCTTGTTTTAGTATAGGTATTGTATATAATATTGTGATCTTAAGTGAATGTCTTCCATTTGAAAAATATCAAAGAAAAGTGGGAATATTTTACCTCACAAAATAGTCATGAGACTTTTTCATGAAGCCTTTATTTATCACAAAGAAACATTTTGGTATTATTTTTACTTAATCTGCTCAGTGTGTTACTGCATTTTGTCATGTTCTGTTTTGTTGTTTTGTGCTGCCCAAACAACTAGTGCATGTGATGAATAGTATTGAATATTACCGTGAGACATTTAGAGTCACTGCATTGACCTATGAGACTCATCTTTGGGCGTGTCTCAAAGGATGACTAGTTGAGGGAGACTGCACCTTCTGAAAAGGCATCCAGATATAGAAAATGTGAAGAAAAAAATCTACCTTTTTTTTTTTAACTTCTGTCTAAGAAAATAGGTATATACCTCTTGACATTAGGCTTCAGCTCCAGCTCCTTACGACTTCCAATATGGATTACATACTGGCAAATTTTCAGCAAAAGTTTACCCTGACAACTTCGCATTGGTAATGCTTAGGCAACAAATGATATAAAATGAGCAGCTTCCCAATCAATTAAACAAATTCTTTTATATAGAATTTATACACTCTGTTGGTGGTGTTCCACAAGAAAACTTTGCCGAATACAATAAATACATTCAGGGTGACTTAATGGGAATACATGAAAGACAATAAAATATTATGATCCACTTTGTGTCAGAAATTAATTTCACTTGTGGAATTATGGAATGACTTTTAATTTTGTGAGCAACTTAATGTTTTCAAACATGAGGTTACTTTATAACATATTAAACAAGATTTTGCCATTATTAGACAGAGAAGGCTCAAGAAAGAGACCCACTTGTTCCCACAGTCAGCAATCCTGTAAAAACTATTGAACTGGAAATCATAATATATAAGCAAAGGACCTAGTGCAGAACCCCGCATGTCCTGTTCATGTTGCCTCTCGGTCTCTTTGATTTCCTATTAGCTTTGTTCATGTTGATTTAGAGAACATGTTTTCACGGTGTCTTCTATGCACTTTGGCTTTTGCACTCTTTGAGCCTCCTTTTCTATAAGTCCTAAGAAGAGAAATTTGATGCACCTTCCATTTAAGGCTGAATGATCTGCCATTTCTCATTCTCTTCATGTTTGGCCATGGGTCTCTGTATTTGTCCCTGTATGCTGCAAGATGAAGCTTTTCTAGTGATGGCTGATCAGGGTTCTGATCTATGAGTGAAGAGAATGTCATTAGGAGTCATATTATTATTACTTTTTAATTTGTTTGCTTGCTTTTTAGAGCAGTAGTATTTGTAATCAACCTAAGTACCTGGACTATTCAGTCTCAGATTCTTGTTTCTATGGCACTGTTAGGCATGGATTCCATTTTCTTCAGGGGGCCTTAATTGATTTATCTGAGCTTACTGAAAATTAGATATTGGTGATTACTCTCACAAGTTCTGTGCTTTCATTGACCTAGCAAATCATGCAGACAGGATACCAGTATAGATCAAAGAATTTGTGGCTAGGTTGGTGTTTATATTTCTTTCTATTTACTTTCTTGTTCTTGTTCTTGTTGTTGTTCTTGTTCTTGTTGTTGTTGTTGTTGTTGTTGTTCTTGTTCTTGTTCTTCTTGTTCTTGTTCTTCTTGTTCTTCTTCTTCTTCTTCTTCTTCTTCTTCTTCTTCTTCTTCTTCTTCTTCTTCTTCTTCTTCTTCTTCTTCTTCTTCTTCTTCTTCCTCCTCCTCCTCCTCCTCCTTTTCCTCCTCCTCCTCCTCCTCCTTCTTTCTTCTTCTTCATCTCCTTGTCAATGAAGCTGAAGCATAGCATTCTAGTGTCTATGTAAGTACAAGCTCTACATCTCCATATTCAATATACATGTCTTTTTCATTGGGTCCATATTGTCATCTTGCAGAGAGCAACCTATAGTCTTGGTATGTTTCAAATACCAAGGTATCTGGTATCTTGGTATGTTTCAGATTTCCCATAGGACCACTCTTTGTAATAACTGAATGGAATGTAATCCATTTACAGTACTGAAAGTTTTATTTGGTGACAAGAAATGGCCATTGGAGCGCTGTGTCCCTGTTCTTTGATAATTTCATTTAAATTGCATTATATATGTATATATTTTAGGGAGCTTCTACTTTATTAGATTCCCATGTAACTCTTCAAATGCCCCTTAATTTTACCTATCTCTTCCTATTTTCCCTTTCTCATCCTTCTTGTTTTTTCTCTTATTCAATTGATCCTGCTATTCAGTGTACCCATCCAGCTATATCTATATATTTCCCTTTCCTAATGACACCTATGTTTCACCTCTAGTCCCTTTCCCTATATGTATACTGTGTGGTTTTACTGACAGTATCTTGGTTACTATTGACTTAATTGTTGATATCCACATATAAACAAATACATACCATATCTTGATTTCTGACACTAAAATACTTTGCTCAAGGTGTTTTTATGTTTGTTTGTTTGTTGTTTATTTGTTTGTTTTCTAGTTATATTGATTTGCCTGGAATTTTTATGTTCACTTTTAAAATAGTTTAAAACAGCTCTCTTTTCTAAGTTGCCGTATTTACCACACAGGCATAGTTTTAAATTATGTATATAAATTTTATTGACCCTAAAATTAATCATGAAATGCACTGAGCTTATGTGACTAATTTGTTCTCATATTTTTAATCTTGCTAGAGTTATGTGCTGACACAGTACTGTAAGTAAATTATATAATACAAGAGTAATCTTGGTTGCTAGCTTTTTAAAATATTATATTGCCTGCATCAACTTGGATTTGTAAAGCTATTGTCTATATTTACTTTCACCATTGATTAAGAATATAGAGAAGAAATATATAAATTGTGTTTATTCATAAATATATAAATTGGTTTAGTCATACCAGAGAGAACAGGTTAATGCAAAGGCCTGTCAGTTCACTCTGTGAATAATAATATTATTTTGTTTGTCATGGTCAAAATTTATTCTAATCATATTTTTTAAAAATGCATTTGTAAATGAAGAATTTGAAACAAATATCCCAATCAGCATAAATCTTTCAAGTAGGATAAACTTAACATAATTCAAGTACTTAATTTGTGTCAACATGCTTGTGGTGGTCAGTCCATATACCTGGTGAGAAAACTTACTGTCACACAAATATCTGCTCTAGCCTATATAGCAAATGTGATGTCTAAATTGACAAACTTTGAACTGCAAAATCACAATAAGTTGCATATAAGAAATTCAAAGCAATCAATAATTGTGAATATGGGTATAAGCTGACTTTCCTATTTTCTCCATCATGGGTGATGTTTTGAAAGTTATAAATCTTTTGCAACATAGCATGGATTCAGATAGCAAATTATTTTATATTTCCTATTTTGTAAAGAAAAATTTAATTCTGGATTGAATTTGATCTTTTTCTGTCTACTGCAATTCAGAAGTTTCATGATCACTTCTGATTTCTGATGAGCCTCTGATAGTATTTCCATAGTATTTGGTAGCATTTATTTCTATGTAGTTATTAGAGGAATAATTGAACTACTAAGATATAACTATAAAAAAATACCTGAACTTGATTAGATATGGTCTTAATATTATTCCTTTGAATTTCTTTTTTAATGTGAAAAATTCTAACGTACACACACACACACACACACATATATATATATTCTTCTCAAAGTATATGCATAATGAACCTCTCCTGACTTAAGTTATTTTATGAGAGGGAATCTATCTAGCTATCCACTCATCATTCATCTATGTATCCATGTATCTTTTTAATGCATATCATAAATGTTTTATATCATTTTATAAATGCAATATATTTAATTGTGTTTTAAAATCTCCAATAAAGGAACATATAAAGGAAATTTATACTAGTCTACAAAGTATATGAACAGAATCAGTTATAAAAAATATCAGAGGGTCTGGGACAAGGCTCATTTTGTAGAAGGACTTGTCACATAATTGTGAGAACTTGAGTCTGAATCCCTAAACCCACACAAAACCCAGATGTTTGGCCAAAGTGTCTGTAATCCTTGTGTTCCTACAGTAAGTTTACAGAAGAATCCTAGATACTGATAGACCAGCTAGCTTGACATATGCAGCAAAAAACAACATAAAGACCTGTCTTATGCAAGGTATATGGGGGAAGATCAATATTAGAGGTTGGTCACTTATTCCTGCACATTCACTGTCAAATTCTTACATATATACACAGACACACACAGACAGACAGACAATCATGCATACACACAAATGCATGAGAGAGAGAGAGAGAGAGAGAGAGAGAGAGAGAGAGAGAGAGAGAGAGAGAGAAAGAGAGATGCTTTAAAGGATCTAAAGCACCATGTTAGTGTCAATGTTTTTTTATTTTGATTATCAGACTCTATATCTATTTTAGACACCTGACTCATATATTATGCATAAAATAAAATTACAGCTATGAAACAATTTTTAAAATTCTTATCTTGAATTATTTGAATAACAAAATATCTAACAAAATTACAAAGGTTACTCATGACAGTGTCTTTTATTTATTTTTCCTCATATTATTTTTGATTTTCTTTCATCATTTCTACTTTTAAATTTTACCTGTTAATAAAATGGTAAAATTGTAATCCTTGAGTTTTATAATTTAAAAATCCAAACATTCTATAACAAAGAGAACACATGTTGTACAAACACTAATTTAGTAAGTTACACTCTAAGTTTACATTTGGTAGTAAATAATTATTCTCATACAGAAACAATTAAAACACTAACTTTTTTAAAAGTTACAAGTTGAAATATGTAGAACACAAGCAAGAGGTAAAAGAAGTATGTACTCAGTTCACTTTATAAAACTTGTTTGTTTGCCAATTTAGAACATCTCACACTGTGATAGGCCTGTTATGTTTTCAACTTGCTTATTTGGAAGTTGTATGTTACTCAGAAGAAACAGTAAGACATCCTCAAATGGCTGAAGGCAAAGGGCAAAATGACCAACTCCTGTGCATCAAGATTTCTTTGAATTTTTGTAATCCTGTTCAAATATAGATTGTTTCAGTGATTTTTTTTCTCTTCTCTCTTTTTCTTTTTCTTTTGTCAGTGTGTAGCAGGAATGACAGGGGCACCTCTTTGTAAACCCCAGGGACTACATCTCCTGCAGGAGGACCTAATTGAGGACTGCCTGAGAGACCAATATTGCTGTCACAGACAATACCAGCCAATTGGGGAACTACTGTTTAGAATAGATGTTTACTTGGGACTAATGGGTCATGAGTGGACAGTACTAAAATAGTTTTCAGTAGTGTTCAGATGAGCTTGCTGCAGCATTTCTCAACTGTTCATGCTGTCTGTGTCTTTGACTCTGAACCATCCCCCTCCAACCCCAAGGGCAGGTAGGGTGGTGCAACAAGTAGTCCATGGCACAGGCATCACCAGAATGACTGTGACCAAATACTCAACAAAAAACAACTTAAGCAAGAAAGGTTTACTATTCATACAGTTTAAGCCTCTCATTAAATTAAAGAAAGTCATATATGAGTAAGGGCTACAGGAGAATGTTTCTATGTAGAAACAAGCAGAGCCTATTCTCAATGCTGTTTCTACCAGCAATTTCATCCAACAAGGCTTCATTTCCTCTGGTTATACAGATCCCCAAATGACAGCACTCTTTGGAGATCAAATGCACATTTAGAGAAGCCTCATTATTTTATGTTTTTATTAACAGGAAATAAATAACAATACATTTTAGAAGACAAACTCCTGGAGTCATCTTCAGTCTTTAGTTCTTTGAAGATTAAGTATAGTATCATGAAAATTTATAAGGATAATAGATTAGCTGGTTTACCCAGACTCAATTGGCACATGGTTGCACAATATTAATGGACTCACTAGAAAAACCATTATACTATTCAAGATCCAAGAGAGTAAAAAACTTTCAAACCATGAAGTACATAGGTCTACAGGTGTGTTGGAATAGCAAATATTACCTGGACATTTCAATGTCTTAAATACATGTCTGATGCTCCAGGATGTCAGAAGACATATTAAATATTTTGAAACTGAATCTACAGATTGGTGTCAGCCACCATTTTTGTCCTGAGAATGGAACTCCAGTCCTATCAAAGGATAATAAATGATTCAAACTATTACACCATCTACTCTTTTTTTTGACTAATCAAACTATAAAATCTAAAAAAATAAATTATTGGACAGTGAAAAGTCAAATCAGATATTGAACTATTGGAAAACATGTTAAATGTTTTATACAAATATTTAAACATTATAGAAAAATAATTTTTACTATAGAAATATTTTATGTCTCTTCTAATTTTTCTCTTTCCTCAGGTAAATACAAAGGAATCATTACATTCTTTTTCTTTTAATTTGGCTGAACTTTACAGTGCAAAATTATGCTTGTTAGGAAAGTAATGCACTTAGTGATCCACAATATTGGTCTTCACTTAACAACCCAACTTATGGGCTGATCTTGATAACTACTTTCTTGTAGGAAAATAAAACTTTTAATTATAGAGAAAGTGGTCTCATCAGAAATAGCAGAAAACAAATGTTGTTTTAGTCTTTATATCCATGAGGCTGTAGTGAAGCTACTCAGCTTCACTATGTAGTTTTTTTAGAAAAATTTATGCATGCTATGTTTGATTCACAATGATACAACCAAACATTATTTACCACATGTCTGATAAAACAGGTCTAGTCATTGCTTCTTTAGACATTAGAGCTCAGTGATAAACCACACAATTTTTATGTCTTCATTAGGCATCTATTGCTTCTGAAACACATTTCTTATAAAATAGTTCTGTACACAATGACAAGCAACAGATTTGCTTCCACTAATTGGCCATCAGTTAGTGTGAAACTAGTGTCCTAAAGGAACCAGGTTAGAATCAGAAACATGCAGTATGGACATCTCACAACTCAAGAGTAGAGACTGCATTGGAGCTTGCTAGAGAGACATCAAAGTTTTCTGATTTTCTACAGCTGTGCCACAAGAGGACAAATTGTCCAACTCCATAAAGTGACATAATAACTTTGTGCTAACTATATTTAAGAATGAGACTTGGGTTAGTATGCTTTTAAATTTTGAAGAAAAATAAAATATGTTTTATAGTTAAAGTCTTCTACTTTTACATATGGAATGTTATCATGCATTTTATCTGATTCCAAATTTTCTTTATTGACATTTTTAACATCAACACTTTTAGATTAGAGAGAGAGAGAGTGAGAGAGATAGATAGAGAGGGAGAGTTTCTAATAATAAACAGTGTGGTATTGAACAATCTACTGTGTCTGGATAAGCCCAAGCATGGTTCAGAAAACAGTGGTTAACAGCTAATTACAATTTATAGCAGGCAAGAGAGTTTATCAGTTACACTTGGTAAGTTTTAAATATTGTTTCCCTGTATTCTTTCTACATGAAAGAGTGTAATGTGTTCCCGCAGGCCTTGCTTGATTTATTGGGAAAAATAATATGTATTTTGAAAAATGAGGTCTGTGAACACTGATGAAAAATTCTGAAAGAACACAGAAGGAGTGGTTACAGTTGGCTGCGTAAATAATGCATTAGAAATCTGTTCCCACTCAAAAACACAAGTGACGTTGTTTTTCTAACAGAACTCAAACTGTTACTTCCTGAACAGCTTCTCAATTAGAAATGGCACCATCACTTCTTGTTTGAAAGATAATTAAATTAATTATTTAGAAGCTGAAGGAGACATAAATTTTAACAAATTTTACTGTAACTTAGATTTTAAAGCATCAAAATCACATGACTGAGGTTAAAAACAATGACTTCATGCCCTGTATTTTATTACTTAATGCATAACTTAGAATTTCATTTGTATATATACATTAAGAAATTGCTTTCATGCAATATTAGATAGATGAGCATCTGGAACTATTCAAATTTGAATAAAGAAAGAAGTTGATAAAAATAAGAAAATAATTTTATTATAGGAAATTTATAAAATAAAAGTATAACATTTAATTTGCATAATCATTCAGTTAATTTAAACTTAACTGTGTTAATTTTTGCTTTAATTAATAAACAAAAGTAAAGATAGGTAATTAAATAAATATTTAGGGAAAGGGGATGACATCTGAAATGTAAATAAATATAATATCCAATAAGAAAAAGAAGCTATTTCTTTTAAAATACAGAAAGCTACCTTATAACTGCTTTGCAGTATTCGTTTCTACTTATAGTTTTATTTCAAAGTGCCAAGAGACATAGCTCACTCAGTTTTAGCAAAGCTACAAATTAATAGTTTAATCAGAAAGTATAGTCACAATGTATGGGTTTCATTAGTGTTTTTTTTTAAAGCATTGTAAATAATCAAATTATATTTTTTATTCTACAATAAAATTTATTCAACATGGTATATTGTATTAAATTTTATTATGTTAATTTTGCCTATTTAAAATAAAAGTAACTCCAAATAATTTTGACATTTTTAAAATTTTTGTATTAGGCTTTATATATTTTTCTATCCTCCATCTACCAATAATAAGTGATCTCATTTTAAAGTTTTATATATCCTTTTTTTTTTTACTATGTATTATGACTTAACAAAATCTTTCATAATTGGTGCTGTAGAAAACTATTGTATGAGTTGAGTACACCAAAAACCAAACAGAAACTTTCATTACTAATAGATTAACAGGCCAACCAACAAATCTCTTTACTGATAAAAGTGAGATTGAATTAAATTACAACAAAGTGGAGAAATGTATATTCAAAACCACGCTAAACACACAGAAAACATAAATATCACAAGCAAGCAATTATAGCATTGTATTATTACTGCATGAAATGATTTTTGTTTCTATGTTTAATATATTCCTGCCTCTACCATGTGACATTAAGTAGAGAATTCACAAAACTCTTTTTTCTTTTATTCACAAGACATTGTCATCATTAGACATTTAGAGATGGAAATATAAACTTTTTCTGAGAAAGACCTTGATAATGCAAGCATTGAGACCACCATCTAATAAATGGTATATTCAGTTAATTTACTTTGTTCAGTGCTCAGCCTTAAATGGGTTATCTATACTATACTCCTGCCTTAAGCTTGGGTCTCTGCAGAATAATGTCCAGAGTGATTATAAAAACTAGAGGTGGTAGAAAATTTTAGCAAGACACATTTTCCAGACACAACAAACCTAATGCATATATACTAACATACACAAGACATGCATAAACTCAAAACTGGATGAAATCATAGCACAAGCTAGTAACGAATGTTAGTTTCTGGAGTAGGAAAAGCCTGTTGACTTCTATGGAGTGACAGAGGATTTTTTTTTTTTTTCCCACAAGACGCAGGAAACGAGACAAGGCAACAGCGGGACTTGAACCCGCGCACCAAGAGACGGTGCACCCTCTGTGGGCAGGAACCTTAAGGGCCGAGCCACAGGCGGTTCGCTATGATAGAGGATTCTCAACTACATTCCAGACCATGCCTCATTTTCAGGAGTAGTTAGCCAACACTAACTAGACTTCATGTATTTTAGTAGATGTTGTCATGTTTTAAAGATAAAGAACATGAAATTGCTTGGCTAGAGAGTGTTCTGGTCAGAATTTCTGTTGCTATAAAACACTATGCCCAAAACAACTTAGAGAGCAGAGAGTTTATTGGTCTCACTAGACCACATCACTGTTGATAATTTAAAGGAGTTAGAACAGGCACTCAAACAGAAAAAACAAAACAAAACAAAACAAAACAAAACAAAAAACCCAAAAGCCCAAAACCCAACAAATAAACAAACAAACTTGGAAGCAGGAGCTGCCTAATTCAGAGGCCATAGAGGAGAACAGATTATTGCTTTGGTCAGTCAGCTTTCTTATAAATTCTAGGACCATCAGTTCAGAAATTACACCACTCACAATGGGCTTGACCCTCCTCAATAAATCACTTATTTAAAAAATGCCCTACAGATGGATCTAATGGAATCATTTTCTCAAGTGACTGTCACCCCTTTCACGTTATTCTAGTTTGTGTCAAATTAACACAAAACTATGCAGAGCAGAGAAAGAAAAATCTTACAATATTTATAGATAGCAATAAATATGATAAAATTTTCTGTATAAAATTCTTAAAGAATAAGTAAAAAGAAATAAGAAAAGAGCTAGATGTTTCTCTTTTCAGAATTCAGAAAATGAACAAACGGAATTCAAATTCAAATTCAAAGTGTGATCCAAACAGCATTAAAAATAAATCTGTCCATACTCTTTAGAATACTTCCTTTTTTTCTAATTACACATATCAGGAGTGGCCCCTTGGCTATTCCTGACCCTATAACCTACTTCGATATGTCTATGGTGTCTAAAGCTGTCCAAGAAACCAACAAGAGAAATTAAAATAAATATAACTAATGACATAATTTTGTTTTAAGGGGAAAATGCATACAGAACTATCTCTTAGAAAAACACACATCCTCTTCAGTGCCCTAAGCAGGACTTTAGCTATGCCTGTGAAGAAGAAGAATTTGAGACAAGGTTGCTGCTCTATCAGGACAGATGTTTCTCTCCTTCTTTACTTTTCTTTTCTATTCATCCTTCAGCATGCCACTTATTTCTTTGCCCTTTCTTTTTCACCTTATAAGATTCTAATGATAAATCCTTCATTTCATGGCACCACTAAAATATTTTTTAAATATCATGGGCATTTATAGAGACGAAAAATTAGGGAAAACCACCTGAAGCTGGAAGTGAGGACAGATCTATTAAATTATCCTTCACAGTAAGCAGAAAATGTTATCATATACTACAGCTACTAAAGAGAAAAAAACAATCTTTGTAAAATATACATACATGGAAGATTATAAGATGTTTACTACAATCTACGCTAAAAATGAACTTTTCCTTACATTGTGCTTTATTGTGGGTTTCATTCATAAACCTTGTTCAGTGCCTACAACCTGCTTTTCTGATCATTTCAGTCATTCCCCAAGAGCCGCAATTCCCATGGGAATTTTTTATATCTTGTTTCTTAAAAACAAGTATTCGTAGTTTTTTTTTTTTTTTCTGAAAACAAACAAAAAATCAGTTTTCAGGCCATACTTAAATTAGTGATACAGTAATGCATTCTACAAAGTTTTTCCTTAATCATGGAACTATAATATCTACTTAAGTGATGCTAGGGAATTTCTAAATAAGATTTATGGGCTATAGCACATAGTTGGTAAATTTTTCTCATTTGCTTTCATTCCACTAGTCTCTGCTTTCAGTAAATTATATTGGAAACTGTCCTAGGTTTCAATGAGCTTTAAAACACAAAGATAACTTTGTAGTTAACATAAGCAGAAAGTCAGAACCTAGAAACAAGAGTCAAAAACTATGCCTGCAAGTATTGCAAGTTATTTGTCAACTAATTCATGCAATTCAAGGATACAAAAAGATTGAGTAGCCAGTGTGCTGTGTATGAAGAGTTAAAAGTCCTACCAAACTATCCCCTTATCCTTCTAAGAAAGCTCCTGTAAAAAACAATAAAAGACTACTAATACAATTACTGCAGCTAGATTCTATTCTAGAAAAATAGACTCTATTACAGAATCAAAAGATAAAGGACAATTTGGGGATGAAAAAGATGAGAAAATATATTCTAACATGGGCCTACTGGTGGAGAGTTTTATAACAGTAAGAAATTAAGTATTTCAACCAGTGGCTGATCTATTCACTTGCAGTTAATATAGCTCTATTTACCACTCATTCCCCACTAAAATACAATTTTGCTCAGTAAATAAAAGTCTAGACCAAAAGTCTATTGAAAAAAGCTTCATTTTGCTGTTCTCTATCTATGACAACATTGGATAGGATTTCTGGATATATTCTTTGAACAGCATGTTTGCTTTGTTACCTGAAATAATGTTGATCACTTCTTGTGCATAGTATCAATTTTCATAAATTTTAAGTCAGACATTATTAATCAGATTTATACTCATCTCTAGAAAAAAAGATCAAGTTATATATCATTTGGTCATTCTGATGAATTTTTTTATTGTTTTATTAATCTTTAATCCTTTAAAACCTATAATAAAGTGAAAGCCTTTAAAATTATAATTTTGGTCATATTTGCTTCAGAAAAAATTAAAGAAATAATAATTAAACTTTTTCTTTCTGGATTCTATTCTAGAAAAATAACTGTATTACAGAATCAAAAGGACAATTTGGGGATGAAGAAGATGAGAAAAAATATTCTAAAATGGGCCTACTGGTGGAGAGTTTTATATCAGTAAGAAATTAAGTATTTCAACAAACATATATTTATGTAAGTTTATAATTGGAATAAATTAATACTCCATGTAGAAAATGTTAATATTTCCTTGCTTGCCTAATTCATTCTATAGATTTTTGAGTTACACATTAAGCAATTTATGTAGACTTAATGATCAAACAGAAAAAACAAATTTTATTATTGCTAGAGGTTACATTTCTGGAGACTGCAAACATGGGCACATTGCCTCTTTCATTTGCATGACCCAGGATTACTTAATGGAAAAAAAGCATTCACAATACAACATGCTCTTAATGGGCACTAGAGTAGCTAAAATCAACAAAAAAAAAATCCTATGACAGCATTCATCAGTCTTAAGTTTTATGTTATAAAAGCTGTGGTAATTAAGGTTCATAAGGAGAATATTTTACAAGATACTCCCATCTCATCCCACCCCACCCTATGCCACAATGTACATTCCTTCTTAAAAGGTCAAAATTCTCTACCTATTTCTTTTGGAATACAGAATTTTAAAACTTTTACATAATATTTTGTAATCTTTATTTAATAATGAAATTTTCCTACAGGTCACTTCTCTCTTTTTCTTTCTTTCTTTTTCTTTCTTTCTTTTTTTATTTTGATATGCAAGATAATTCCAATGTTCTTAAAGGTAAAATTCAGCTTAAAATAGCAGAATTTCAAATGTTAGTATATTTTTGACAGTATAGACCTATTTGTCCTTAATGTGTCACAGTTTTCTTATAATTCACTGGCAGTTAATAGAAGTGGTGTCTTTTAAACAGATTAACATCACAAATCTCATACTAATTTTAAAAGACATTTTTACATATATTGTTTTACCTATAAATATATCATGATGTAACCCTGTCCTCAAATGTGTAAGAAAATATGGTCTCAGGACTTTTAGCCTCATATCTTTTAGTAGACAATTACAAGTTTCAATCTATCTTTCATCCATTACACTCTTTCATTATCTGTAATTCATATAGTCCTTTTGGCCACTTTAGTAGACTACTACCAAGGTCAGTAAAGTAATAGGCAAGATGGGGAACACTGATAGTCAGAAAAAGAACTCTGGCTCATTCCAGAAAATGAACAAAAAAAGCAAACAAACAAATAAATAAAACACCACATTGATTGCTTTCCCTCCTGAGGGGCCCTGGAAAGACTCAGGTTACACTCACATTGCCTAACCCCTGCATGTTTTGACTACCTGAGCACAGCCAGTAGAGGTGAGCTGTACAGTGTCCACCTTCATTTCAGCTCCATTCCCACCCTAGGAGGCATACCTGGTTGGAAGAGCATCCAGAATAAGCCTCTCCCAGGAAATGTCCTGCCTGTCTGGTACACCTGGAGCACAGATGGCCTACAGAACCCCAGAAACATGCAGTTCCACTTGGGGCACAGTCAGCAGATGTGAGCATCATACTGTTCCCTGAGCTCTATTTTCAGGTTCAAGATCCTTCCTGCCTCTCCAGCAAGTCCTGTTAGTATTAGGAATATCTAGCCAAGACCAGGGACAACTGAATAGCTAAAGGCCAAAGAACACAATCAATCTGAGCCAGGGCAAAATGGTACCACTAGAACTCAACTATTCTATTACAGTAAGCCTGCATATCCTAACACAAGCAAAGCACAAGAAGATGGCCCTAAAACCAATCTTATAAAGATGATAGAGTATTTTAATAGGACAATGAATAAATCCTTTGAATAAAAACAAGAAAATTAAGTCAAACATGTGTAAGAAAATGAATAAAAATGTTGAAGACCTGAAAAATAGATGCAGAAAAAAAAAACACAAACTGAAGGAATTTTAGAGAGGAAAAACTGACAGAAAAGAACAACAACTTCAGAAAACCTCACAAAGAGAATACTAAAGATGGATGAGAGAATCTTAGGCACACAGCATGATTGAAGAAATGAAAACATTAGTCAAATGAAATCTTAAATCTAAAAAGTTTCTGACACAAAACATCCAGTAAAACTAAGACATTAAAAATGACCAAACCTAAGCATAATAAGAAAAGAAGTAGAAGATGCCTAGATCCAAGGCCCAGAAAAATACTTTCAAAAAAATTGGAGAAGATAATATCCTGAACCTAAATAATGTGAGATCTATAAACATACAAGAAAAATAGAGAGCAATGAATGGAATGGACCACTCAAGAAAATTCTTCCCCATATAGTAATTTAAACACTAAATGTACAGAACAAAAAGAAGAATATTAAAAGCTGCAAGGGAAAAAGGACAAGTGATATATAATGGCAGACTTATCAGAATTACACTTGTGTTACGGCCCGAGCTGCCCTACATTTGGGGGCCAAAATGTCACAGGCCACTCTGTCAGTGTTGGGACCTACACTGCCAAAAGCCTTAGGGACTAACTTGTTAGCCTGCACTGCCCCAGGTTGCTCTGGTCCTCAGGTCAGGGTTCAGCAAGAGAGAGAGTGAGGATGGACGCAAGGAATGGAGACCAGACTGAGTGTGATTCAATCCTGTTTATTCTTCAGTCTCTCTTCTTAGTCCAAGTCCCAAGTGTTGAGTTCCTAGTCCCTAGTTCCTAGTCCCTAGTGCCTCCAAGTTCCAAGTTACTTCTTTCAAGTGCTAAATGCCTAATGTCTAATAATCCTTCTTCTGAGTTCTCTAGTTCAAGTGTCTTCTTCCTCAATGCCTAATTCCTACTCCAAGTTGTACTGAACTCTTCTGTCTGCCTCTTGTCTTTTATATGTCTTACTTCTATGTCATGCCTTTAGGTCTTATCTCTAAATCTGATATCTAAGTCACATCCTTAAGTCTCAGCTCTAAATCACACCTTTAAGTCTCACACACCCAAGGGAAGATCCTGGGTATCTAAAACAAGATGTTATCAGAGTGTGCTCAGCTGTTGTAGGCTATTGTAATCAAATCTCTTGTCAGGGTATATGGCTTAAGATGGCTGCAAGGATGATAGCTGCCTTCTGTCAGCTCCCCACACACTTGATTTCTCAACAAAGACTCTAAAAGCCAGAAGGGCATAGACAGATATATTCCATACCTTAAGAGGCCACAGATGTCAGCCCAAAGAACTATACACAGCAAAATTTTGAGCAAAACTTTTGATGGGGAAAATAAGACATTCCATGATAAAACTAGTCCTACAGATGATACTAGATGAAAAACTTCAATTTAAAAAGGCTGAGTACACCCAAGAAAACATAAGAAATAAAAACCTTACACAAGCAAAAGTTAAAAATGAGCAAAGCACACAGACACAGACACACACAGACACAGACACACACACACATACACACACACACACACACACACACACACACACACATACACACACACACACACACACATACACCCCTACCACTATCAACATCAAACTAACAGAAATTGCCAATCACTGGCCATTAATATCCCTTAACAGAAATGAACCAAATTCCCCAAATAAAAAACCACAGGCTACCAGAATGGATGCTAAAACATGATCTATAGTGCCACTGCGTTAAAGAACTGCAGCTCACAGAATAGACATTGCCGTGAGAAAAGGGCTAGAAAAATGATTTATAAGCAAGTGGACAAAGAAAGGTACTGGTGTATCCATCCTAATATCTAATAAAATAGGCATTCAACCAAAATTAATCAAATGATATTGGGAAAGACTTTCATTCTCTTCAAAGTATTCTCTTCAAACATCATCTTCAAAGATGATGTTTCAGTTTTGAATGTGCCAAATGACCAAACCTAATGTCTATGCTTCAAATGCAAGTTCACCCACACTCATAAAAAAAGCATTAGTAAAGCTTAACTCACTAATGGGTTCCCACAAATTTATAGTCAATTCAGCTCTCACCAATGGAAAGGTCATCAAAACAAATCAAAGGGAAATAATGAAACTTACCAAAGTCATGAATCTAATGACCTAACAGTTAACTACAAAACATTTCACCCAAAAAGAGAACAATATACTTTCCTCACAGTACCTCAAGGACCCTTCATCACAATTAACCACATAGTCAGTCACAGACAGAAAATTTAAATAAGTTCTTGTATCCTATCAGACCTTATAGATTAAATTTAGACCTTAATAACAACAAAAGCAACAGAAATTCTACAATTCATGGAAACTAAACAACTATCTACACAGTAACTACATGGTAAAGGAAGAAATAAAGAATGAAAATAAAGTCTTTTGAGAAGTCAATGACAATGAAGGCAGAACATACACAAACTTATGAGACACCATGAAAGTGTGGCCAGAAGGAAAGTTCTTAGTATTAAGTGCCTTAAGAAAAAAATTGAAGAGATTTCACACTTGCAAATAAAAAGCATATCTAAAAGCCCCCGAGTAAAAAGAAGCAAACACACAGAAGAGAAATGGATGGAAGGAAATAATCAAACTTAGGATAAAATCTATCAATTTTAAACAAAGATAACAATGCAAAGAATCATGAAACCAAGAGCTTGTTCTTAGAGAAAAATCAATAAAATAGGTAAACCCTTAACCAAATAACTAAAATATGAGAGAGAGAGAGAAAGAGAGAGAGAGAGAGAGAGAGAGAGAGAGAGAGAGAGAGAATCAAAATTAACAAAATCAAAAAGGTAAAGGGTGACTTAAACAATAGACACTGGAGAAATCTAAAGAATCATTAAGTCCTAATTCAATCTTCCAAACTGTACTCCAGAAAATTAGAAAATCTAAAGAAAGAAACCTTTTAGATAGATATGATAATACATAATATCACAGTTAAGTAAGATCGGTTTATATAAATTATCCTGTAACCCCTAAGAAAATAGAAGTAGTTATTAAAAGTCTTTACACCAAACAAACCAAACCAAACCAAAGCAAACCAAAACAAACCAATCAAACCAACCAACCAAATAACAACAACAAAAACAGGGACAATTGGTTTTAGTGCAGAGTTCTACCAGACTTGCAAAGAAGAGCTAATTCCAATTTTCCTCAAATAATTCTTCAAAATATAAATAAAAGGAACAACTCCAAACTCACAAACTCATTCTATGAGTCCACAATAAAACTGATACTTAAACCACACAAAGAATAAAAGGAAAATAATTTCAGATCAATTTCCCTTATGATATTGAAGTAAAAATGCACAATAAAATACTCACACAGTGAATTCAAGAATAAATCAAAAATATCATCCACCATGATCAAATAGGTCTCATCTAAGGGATGCAGGGATGGTTCAATACACAAAAATCTATCGATGTAATCCACTATATAAACAAACTGAAAGAAAAAAGAACATGATCAGCCCACTAGACAGTGAAAATATTTTTGACAAGATTCAACACATTTTTCTGTTAATATTATTGAAGAGAACACGAATACAAGGTACATACCTAAACACAATAAAAGCAATCTACTGCAAGCCAATAGACAACATTATATTAAATTGAGAGAAACTTAACCCAATTCCACTAAAATCAGGGACAAAATAAGGCTATACACTGTCTCCATATCTATTCAAGATTGAAGTTCTACATAGAGCAATAAGATGATTGAAGGACATCAAGAGGATGCAAATTGGGAAAAAGAGAAGTCTAAGTAAAGGTATTCACAGATGATATGATAGTATATATCAGTGACCCCCAAATATTCTACCAGAGAATGCCTACAGCCCACAGACACAGTCAGCAAGAGGCTGGATACAAAATTAACTCAAATACATTAGTAGCTCTACATTATACAAACTATAAAATGGCTGAGAAAGAAATTAGGGAAATAACACCCTTTATAATATCCACAAATAATATAAAATACATTGGTATAGCTCTCACCAAGAAAGTTAAAGGCCTGCATAAAAAGAGCCTCATGAAATAAACTGAGGAATATATCAGATGGAAAGATCTCTCATGCTCATGTATTGGTAGGATTAACATATTAAAATGATCCCCCTACCAAAAGCAATCTACAGATTCAGTGCAATTCCCATCAAAATTTTAAACAAACTTTTACAGATCTCAAAAGAGAAAGAACAATGTTTGAAGATATTTAATCACACTGTGAACCCCGAGGTTGTGTTATTTAATGAAAAATAATTGTTTTCAGTTGTTGTGTGGTTTCACCATTAGCATTCATCGTTAGTAATCTGTCTAGAAAATAGACATACTTTTATTAAACATATATAACCCCAAATAACTTCAAAAGTGAAGTTAATTTGTAAAAGGAAACACTCATGTTGAAATTTGATGTCTCATTGAGTGGCAAAATGAAGAACCAGGGAGAAATTTGAGAAAAATAGGATATACCAAAATATTACTTAAAGACAGAGGAAATGGAAGCTACTTGAGTGGCAGTGAAGAGAGAGAGGAGGAGGCAGTTTTACCAGAATTGTTGTACACAAAGTGGTTGCAGAGAGAAAACATACTAGATACAGGTGAAGTTAGAATAAGCCAGAGAATTAGAAGGATCCAGAAGATTAGAACAGAGTTGATTTGAAACAGCTAGAGTTTAGAAAGGTCAAGAAAGGGTGAGCTTATTCAACAGTAAATATTGAAGGCTGAAAAGTTTGTAGGCCTAGAATAGACTACAGGGTGGCTAGAAGCTTCCAGGACTAGGTTTATGTTAGCAGATAGAGGCAGTAAACCTCAGAGATGACAATTCTATTAGGTAAATAAATGTTACTTTAACATAGCAATTATTAACTTCATATGGAAAAAATAAAAAACCCAGGACAGTGAAAACAATCCTGTATAATAAAAGAACTTCTCAAGGTAACGTCATCCCAGATTTAGTAAAGCCTGCATGGTAATAGCATAAAAACAGACAGGTTGACCAATGAAATCAAATCAAAGCCTCAAAAATAAATCCATACAACCAGGCACACTTGATTTATGACAAGGAAGCCAAAACCTTACAATTGTAAAAAATAAAGCATCTTCAAAAATGATGCTGGTCTACCTATATATCTCCTTATAGATGAATGCAAATAAATTTAAATCTATCAACCTGCAGAAAACTCAAGTTAAAGTGAATAAAGACCTAAATATAAAGTAAGATACACTAAATCTGATAGAAAAGAAAGTGTGGTTTAGCCTTGAACACATTGGTATAGGGGACAACTTCCTGAAAAGAACACCGATGGCTTAGGTTCAAATAACATCAACAATTCATAAATGGAACCTCATGAAACATCAACAACAAAAAAGCTTCTGTAAGGCAAAGTAAACTGTCAATAGAAATAAAAACATCAGCCTTCAAAGATGGGAAAAGATTTTTACCAATCCTACATCTGACAGAGGGCTAATATCCAAAATATATGAAGAACTCAAGAAGTTAGACACTAGGAATTGAAATAATTCAATTAAACTATGGGGTACAGAGCTAAACAGAGAGTTTTCAACAGAGGTATCATGAATGACTGAGAAGCACTTAAAGAAATGCTCAACATCATTAGGCATCAGGGAACGCAAATCGAAATGACTTTGGACTAGGACAGGGGAGTAGGTTCAGATATTTATTTCATCCTGTTAAGCCTTTAGAAACAGTGACCACTGGAATGAGCATGGAATTTTGTGTATTTTTCTTTGACTATTTGTGTTTATTTTCTTGCTTGTTCCTTGACTATTTGCCTTTATTGTATTGCTAGTTCCTCAACATAGAACTTACATATCATTAAAATGGTTATAAAAGCAAAAGCGGGAGGAGGGATGGGATAGGAGGTTTCTGGGGGGGGGGGGTGGAAAAGGGAATCACATCTGAAATGTAAATAAATAAAATATCTAATTAAAAAGAAAATTTGACTTTGGGATTCCATCTTATACCAATAATAATAACTAAGAACAAAAACTCAAGTGACAGCACATGGTGGCTAGGATGTAGAGAGAGGGGAACACTTTTCCATTGATGGTACAAGTGCAAACTTATACTACCACTTTGGAAATAAATCTGGTGGTTTCTCAGATAATTTGGAACAGTTTTACCTAAAAACCAGCTAGACAACTCCTGAACATATACCCAAAAAGATATTCTACCATACCACAAGGATACTTGCTCAACTATGTTCATAGTAGCTTTCTTGGTAATAGCCAGAGCCTGGGAACAACCCAGATGTCAACTTCAATGGAGTAAGAATGGATAAAGAAAATGTGGAACATTTGCACAATAGAATACTTCTCAGCTATTAAAAGAAGGACATGAATTTTGTAGGCTAAGAACATAACTAAGAATGATCCTTCTGAATGAGATAACCAAGACCTAGAAAGGCACTCATGGTATGTCCTCACTTATAAGTGGGTATTAGCCAGAAAGTATGGGATAACTGTACTACAATCCACATGCCCAAAGCTAAATAACAAGTAGGACCCAAGGGAGGATGCTTGAATTTCACTTGAAGGGGAAATAAAATAGACATCAGAAATGGAGGTGGAGAGGCAACTAGGTGGGAGAGAGGATTGGGAAGGGAACAGGGGTGGGGTGGGGATCAGATATGGGAAGAGTGGAATTGTGGCAAGATCTGGGAAAGGAGGGGAAGTCAGGGTGGGGGCTGGAATCTCTGGGACAAGCTGACGATCTGGGATTTAGGAGGGTACTAGAGGGATATGGGTTTACTCTAGCTGAGACTCCTAGCAGCTGGGAATTTTGAGACTGAAGTAACTACCTCCTGTAACAGGGAGCTTCCAGTGAAATAAGGAAAATACCAACCAGCCACAAAACCTTCAATCCAAAATTTGCACTACTTACAAGATGATCAGGCATAAAGATGGTTCAGAGTTTGAGGTAATGGCCAACCTAGCAGATCTTGAGATCCATCTCACGGAAGAGAGCCAATTCCTGATACTATTAATGATATTCTGCTATGCTTTCAGACAGGAACCAAGCAAGGATTCATTCAGCAGCTAATGGAAACAGATGAAGAGACCCACAGCCAACCATTAGGCAGAGCTCATGGAGTCCTGTGAAGAGTAGAAAGAAGTATTGAGGAAGCCAGGAGTTCAAGGACACCACAAGACTTAAAGAGCCAACTAACCTGAGCGCATGAGTGCTCACAGAGTCTGAACCACCAACCAAAGAGCATACATAATATGGACCTGGGCTCCCTATTTAGCATATGTGCATCTTGGTCTTCATGTTGGCCCCCTAACAATTGGAATGGGGGCTTTTGATGACTCGGACTCTGTTTCCTGCTTTGCTCCCTGTCTGCTAGCTAGGCTACCTTTTCTGGCCTCCATGGTAATGGATGTGCTTAGTCCTAAAGGGACTGATGTGCCAGGGTGGGTTAGTACCCAAAGGGGAGGTCTCTTCTTCTCAGAGACGAGGGCAGATGAATGGAGAAAGGCAGAAACTTGATGGGACTTGGAGGAAAGAAGTAAGTGGGGCTGAGATTGGGATATAAATAAATAAATTAATTAATGGAAAAAAACACTTTGTGTCTTTACTGCTGTTTATATATAGTTTGTCTAGCTATGTGAGATATTCCTGCAAGCAAAGCTTGAACAGTCTTGTCGACTTTCTCTGAGTCTGCCTTCTGAACTTCTCTTTCTATGTGTTCTTGTGTTGCCACATGGAACATTTCTCCTAGTCCTTATCTTATGCATGCATTTTTTTATAGTCATGAATTCCTATAAGGGTCAGGATTCATGTCAGAGAAAAGAATTTGAGACCGTCTGAACCCCAACTGAATCAGAAAACAAAGTTATCAGAATGTGTATTTCATTACAAAGATAGTAATGTGGGCTAAAGGATAACTGAGAATTGTAGAACCTGTTCTGGTTGTGTAAAGGAACTGAGATTTGTTTTCAGAAACCATACTACATAAGTGGTAACTTCCACTAACTCCATAGTATTTAATCTTCTGGTCTCCACTAGCACTTGTACACACCCACTACCAATATGCATCTAATTTGAAAAATTAAAAAAAATTAACGCTATAAAATATGTGAGTAATTGGAAATAATAAAAGAGTGACTACCAATTACAAATGTTCAAACATAGCACTTTCTTGCAATATCTAACATTGAGGTTGACTATTTAATATCTGTACCTTAAATGTCACCAGAGAAGCTTCATCCAGCAACTGATGGAAACAGATACAAAGACCCACAGCCAAACATTAGGCTGAGCTCAGGAAACCCTGTGGAAGAGGGGAAGGAAGAATTATATAATCAACGATGGTCAAAAACATGACAAGAAAACTTACAGAATCAATTAACCTAGACTCACAGGAGCTCACATAGACAACTAATAGTCAGAGAGTTTGAATGTGCCTGACATGGGCCCTGTATATATTTCCTGGTTGTGCAGCTTGTTCTTGTGTGACCCCTGACAGTGTGGGTTTGGGGCTCTCTAAATCTTTTGACTGCTTTTGAGAACCTTTTCCTTCTACCATTTCCAGCCTTAAAATGAGGGGTGCCTAGTCTTATTGCAACTTGATATGTCATTTTGATAGACATGTCTTGGAAGGCAGCCATTTGGTGAACAGAAACGGAGGACTATATCTTGGAGGAAAGATGAGTTTTGGGTGAAACACTGGGAGAAGAGGAGAGAAGAAAAACTGGGTATAATATATGATAAAATAATAAAGAAGAGAAAACTTGTAAATGCAAACAAGCATATCACAAACTTACTTCAATAATTATACCTAATATTTGGAACTTGTTTCACAATACATATGTACTTCACTTAAATGTCCTTAATCATCACCCATTAGTTCATTAACAGACAGAAAATGTACAGCTACTCAATTTTATAAACAGCATTTGTTTAAGATGCTGGCCTTTACCCAATGTGTATTGTTGTCTTTGTCAAAAATCCAGTGGCTGTGGGTGTGAAGCTTCATAGTATAGTAAAGTGTAATATCCTTGTCTATACTTATTTTTTCATGTAATTATAGTATTCATGAAATATTCTTCAGGAAACTGACAGTAGCTACCTAGATTTACTCACTAGCTATACACTGAATGTCTTCACATATTTAGAATCTAGTTTTCAATCTTTAACCATAAAAGTAAATAGAGATATTTTTTAATATCTAAGCTAGTTGTACAGATATGTATTTTACTGATTGTTACCATGCATTGACATAAGATTTCTACAGTTTCTAGGTGATTATATGAGAGATTAAAAATTTCTTCACACATAAGAACTGTGGAAATAAAATAGCATATAGCTTTTTTACTGGTTGATATTATATATGTCTCACAGTTCTTGAGGAAAGAATAACCCAAGGGCTCTATGAAATTTGCTTAATGGATCCCTGGTGGAGGGCCACAGCAGAGTTCATTTTCATTTTATTTCATCTTACATAACCTACATTAGGCAAACACCTAAATAGCTTGGCAGAAGCAAGTCCTTATTGGCATAAACTATCTTGTTGTTCTCACAGATGTACCATGGACAATTGATTTGTCCATCTTGTTACAATGTATTTCTACCTGAATAAGCAGAACAATATTTAGCAGAAACAATACAGCTTTGGTTTCATAAACTATATTCATTATGTTCCTTCCAGTATTTAAGAAATAAGTAGCATTTGACTGCATAGAGCTATGCTCTGGGAAAACAAACATTTAAAACATATCTCTTGTTCCACCATTCAGAACACTTCATTAATTCATGCATATTCATTTCCATTGAAACTTTTACCAAAAGATAAAAGAACTCTTTATCTATCACAACAGCATTGCTTCAAAGAAATTAGAAAATGTCTTATTCTGAGACAAAGGCAGCTAAACATGAATGATGAACACAGATTCAAGTTACCCCAGATGACATGACCTAATGCATAAGCAGTTTCCCAAACTTTTAAATCCATGGTTTGGAGGAAAGTAAAAAAGTTATCAGTATATTTATCTTTTCCATAACTGATTGACATCACAGAGTAAACTGTAGGAAAGGGACGTGAATTTTGTCTTTCTTAATATACACTGGGTCATACAATAATGGCTAGCTTCAAAAGAGGTATAGAGGACCAGTGGCTTCTTAGTTCAAAAGCTTGGGTCTTGGTAATCTCATCTGAGCTAAAGGCTGGAAGATCCCTATGAAGTTGTTAGTATTGGATCTCCATCCTGAAAGCTTAAAACATTTGGTGTTCATGGAGGATGGTGGAGGCAGAAGCAATAACATCAACAATAGCAATCACAAGTGGACTCACTTAGATGAACAAAGTAAGACAAGTTGTTGTTCCATGAGTGAGAGTTGGTGGATTGGGGGCTCTGTATTGTTATTGTCAATAATTCACTCTGAGGGTGGGTCTTTTCAGTTCACACTGGAAAGATGGTCTGAGAGGTATGTGCTTTAGGTGGTTTCTCCATCCAGTAAGATTGCAAATGAAGAGAGACTTCACAATGCAGAAACATCTACATGTGTCATGTACTGTCTTTCAAGATTTATAACTTTGCTTGACAGAGGCTAGAGAAGACTAAGGTTAGTGATACATTTATAAATTCTTATATAATATTCAATAAGCTATTAGGCCAGGTACCACAGTTAAGCAAATGGTTATTAATAGAATTAGCATTGGCAAGAGTAATTATGTTTTCAACCTACTATGTTATATTCTACTAATAACCAAGATGTTACATTAGCTAGGCAGTCAAAAAGATCTTTTATTCAGATGGAGCTTCCTCAGAAAACCTCAAAAGCCATAGAACAGAACAATGAACATTATGTATTTATTCTTTCACTTTAACAAGTGTCAACACTGGCAAATTTTGTCTATCATTCTTGTGCTATCGTAAAGGATCTGAGTCATATAGATGAGTGCGTGAGAATCCACTGAAGTTTCTAGGTTTTCCACCTGCTGGGACAAATAATTAAACCAGTTTATATAGTGAGGTGTCAGTCAGAAAAACTGACAGTCTTATGAAAGGAAAAAACATTCCAGAGAATGGGAGTGTGCTTCTGAGCTGGAAAACGCCATTCTCAAAGGCTCTGGGTCATGATGTTCATATTTCCGAGGTCATTTACAGGGCATGACTCTTCTCTCTAGTTTGTGATTGATGTGCATCCATGCACATGAAGAGAGGAGTGGGAGAGAAAGGAGGAAGAGGAGAGAGAGAGAGAAAGAGAGAGAGGGGAGAAGAGAGAGAGAGAGAGGAGAGAGGAGACGAGAGAGAGAGAGAGACGAGAAGAGGTTGTGGGTATTTGTGTCTGGGATGCTTTTTGTATTTAGTGTTGTGTGGGGTGCGGTAGTCGTGTGTGTGTGTGGGTGTGTGTTTCATATAGCATTTCTAATCTTCTATATGCATCAAATTTGTTTTCATATATTAATCTTAGTCTCACCCTCTTAGTCCTATTCTGCTGCACATTGTAATTTCTGTTCTTGAATGAATTAATGTGAATTAATGCATTTT